>NC_084716.1:12107951-12407951 GCF_033807575.1 Cydia pomonella | reverse complement strand
CTAAGGGCTCCAACGCTATTATTTAACTTCCACCCGACCCGTCAGCTTATCTGTCAGATGTTTGAAGATCAAAAGGAAATGCCCTTTTGAACCATAAAAAATAACTCCGTGAAATTTTGGAGGATGTGTGTTTTTGAAGTAGTCCAAATAACATAATTATGTTTTTATATATGAGTTTTACGCATTAAACGCCGTTTGTCAACGATATGCCAGGACCTAATTCTCATAAATGTAGGTACTTCAAACATCTCTCACGCCGCTCCCCGGTTAGCCTAGAGAGAGTTATTATGACGTGCAAAGTTGAAGGCAGCAGACCTCAGGGCCCTCCCCCTACTAGATCGTGTGTTCAAATCACTGCACCTATGCAATTAAAACTGTACAAGGCCATTCGCTTGGCGAGGAATTTGGTCTTCAACAAAAGGACATGATGTCACGATCCTCAGCATTGAGGGACCGACTGAACAAGAATATATGGGTTTTACTAATAAGCATAGATTTTTACACAAAATGCTTATAAATATATGCGTCGTGATCCGTCACGTGACACCGATGTATCCTGTAACAGCATCATCAAGGTCAAAAGCATCTTGAGTTTATGCCAACATAGTCAGTGAATGTTTCCACTAAACTGTTTCAAAACTAGCTACAACGAAATTATTTGCCATCTGACCTAATTAAGTCCATGTAATTGCCAAATTGCAACTGCAAAGCTTTACCTAATTCGCTTGTTATCCAGCCGTTTTAATTTCTGCTAGTCTGACTTGATGGAAAGCTATTCGTAAATTAAGTTAAATGCACCTCGGGGTGATGCAGAGATAATTGTCCGTGGCTTCTGGATTTGTGAGGTAATTTTGTTGCCAAATGGAGTTTATATGGTTAAGTTTTTCACTTCTGACAGGGTTATAACTTATAATGAGGCATTCATTGTTTGAATTTTTGTTATTCTGTCATATAACCACGCGTGTGTGGTTCATGGAGTGTGGCGCGTTATAAGAACCGTATGCAAAACAAAGAGATTTAATTCTTACCGACAGAAAATAGAAACGAATGATTCCTAGAAAAATTGCGAGTTCAAAATTTGATTCTTTGAATGTCACGGAATGGCACAAATGTGTTCTAAATTTTCGTAGGCCTACTCCACAGGTGTAAATGAAAAATAAAAAAATAAAAACTACATTAAAATAAACCTACCTTAAACAAAACTACATAAAGCTAAAAAGGAAAAAGATTAAAAACTAAAACTACAACTAAAGTTATAAATAAAAAATCGGCTCCAGCTCGGTGCCTTGTGGCAAGGTGCCTAGAAGGCTGGCGGCATTGCCGCGCTGGACAGCAATGCCAATGCGTTGTGCGAGGTAAGAGCCAGCCCTCTTGTCACCCGTTGCCTCCACGAGGCGCTTCGAAATCTCTTTAAAAATGTTGTGAGCGCCAGGTCCCCACGGCCCAAGGGTTTCCACCCCAAAAGGCTCAAACATATAGCCAGAGTCAATGGCTGCATATTTGCGCCGCTTGAGGTGTTCAGCTGCGTTGGCGGCAGCACCAGCTCTGTTTGACGTTCCTGGAAGATGGGACGGCGCAAGGGTATCCACGCATGTGGCATCCCAAACCAAAGGCCGTCCAATCTTCCAGGGAACGAGGGTCATGCCGTCCGGCCTTAAATTAATATCAGGTGTAAATTAATATTTTTGATACCATTAATGATTTTGTTCACAATGTCCACCATGTATAAGATAAACAAATCAAACGCATATTTATCATTATCCATCATATATCGCAAATTGGATATAAGCAGCAGCTGTTGCCCAACTAAGACGCTCTGTGGCAATCCAATATAAACATTGAGGTAACATCTGGCCATTAGCGTGTGTAATAATTACCGTAAATCCGAAACCCGTTTGCGACATGCGGACCATCTGCTAATTCTGTAGGGAAACAGGACATTAATCCCTTATTTATGGCATATAACATATAGGTACAAAGATATGTGGATGCCTTTTTATGATCATCGTTTAGATAGGTCAAAACTTAAATTTGTAAGATGGTACAGCTTTTGCAACGTTGAACAGTCTCTCGACGGTAAAAAAAACCGGACAAGTGCAGGTCGGACTCGCGCACGAAAGGTTCCGTATCATTATTTATAAAAACGTCAAAAAAAATATGTTTGTTGTATGGTAGCCCCCTTAAATATTTATTTTATTCTGTTTTTAGTATTTGTTGTTATAGCGGCAACAGAAATACATAATCTGTAGAAATTTTAACTGGCTAACTATCACAGTTCATGAGATACAGCCTGGTGACAGACGGACGGATGGACAGCGAAGTCTCAGTAATAGGGTCCCGTTTGACCCTTTGGGTACGGAACCCTAAAAAATTATATACTCGTATTATAACATTAAGGATCACATACGTTAGACCGGGCCGGGCCTGAGCCGAGGCGTCCGACACGTCATTTTCTATGACGGTTGATCGGTGATCACGTGGTGCTTTCCATAGAAAACGAAGCGTCGGAAGCTCCGGTCCGGCCCCGGCCCGGTCTAGCGTGAGTCATCCTTTACACTCATTATTTAATTCCAGTTTCGTCCTGTGAAGTGTTTTGTATAAATTTTACTATCAATATTATCGGAACATCTATCTTCTTCAAGGCTTTGACTTGAGCAGTTTCAAGTTTTTGTCACTATCATACTCTAAAATATATAAAGTTGATTGTTAAAGTGCGGGCGTGGCAAACCTGAATACAGAAATACATTAATTTCAAGTCCTTATAACGTTGAAACTAAAATTAATGCCACAAAAATAATAATTCTAGCGCATAAAAGCTCTAAAAAGGTATTGCAGTATTAATCTCGTAAATCGAACTAGAGTCGTTGCTATTTTAATCACTAGTGCTATCCGTAATAAATTAATCCTCTCCAGCTGAGCTATGCTTAATCAGTCGGGCTCAGAGCAATTTGCGAGGCTTTGCACTGCAGACGGCCCGGACAGCTGCGATACTCTGACCTTAATAATTATAATACCTATAAACAATTTACATGGTACATACGACGGGTAAGGGTCTGCTGCTGGCCTTCACATTGGGCCTGTTAACACAGCTGGTTTTTATGTACAGGTTTTATTATTTTGGCTTATGTTGTTTTCCACAGATTTGGTTATTTGGTAAAAAATAGCTAAGACATATCTTGAACTTGAATTACATTCAAAGTAAAATAAATGCAAAAATATTTTTCTTCACAGAACTTGGCAACCATGATCTAAATTATTTTGTCGGCGAAGTCGTAATAACGCATATACTCATACTTCATATTGAACTTGGCTCTCATTTTACATTTATGTTTTTGATGGGATTACTTTTTAAAGATCTATCTAACGATACCTTACACTATAGCTTTAAAACATAAAAAATCACCCCCTCTTCGTGTAGGAAAGCTACACTAAAAATAATGTTTTTTCCTAGTTCTTATCCTTGTTGTGTTGTTGTATTTTGTCGGCGTAACTGATTTATATATCTATGCCAAATTTCAGCTTTCTAGCATTAATGATTACTGAAGAAAGCCGCAGATGGACAAACGAACCGACAGACAGACGGACATGGCGAAACTATAAGGGTTCTTAGTTGACTATGGAACTCTAAAAAGTGGCTCTCTAAGTTTGGTCCCCTGAGCAAGGTGATAATCACGCAGGTGCCAATGCTATGCTATATTGCGATAGTCAGTCATAAGAACGTCTATTTCTATCATAATATTTTTTTTTAAATACCTACATAGTTAAAGACCCTTTCACTGACTTTTCTTTTTTTTTTCTTTACTGGGAAAGTGCGATCTATCTGTGTTCAATTTAATTAATTTCATTACTTACTTGTTCTTCGTCTAGTCTCTGCATTTTCCATCTTTATTCAGCTGCTCTCAGTGCTATTTGCAAGACTTTGAGATGTTAATATCCTGCCTGGACATACTTAGTAATTATATACGACAGCGGGAAACTACTACACTACTAGTTATAACACAGTGGATAGCAAGTACCAGATACCCAGTATGTAGTTATTTTTAATAAAGGAGTTGTATTGAAATAAACGTACTGATCTTTACTATAAGCAATAAGCGTTTTTTTTTTAATATTTATCAAACCTCAATAAGTTCTAAAGGCGAATTCAGTCTACTTATTTTCGACAATTCTTATTTTGAATGAAATGCGACATTGGTAACGGGGTTTGATAAACTCTTTACTATTTCATATTAATGGATGCCGAAACGGATTACTTGGCGTAGCTGATCTCCGAACGAATGCAAAATATAACAGAATAAATACAAACAGCATATAACACTACGCTAAGTTATTTTAATTTTATGAAGTGACGTGTGTCAGGTCATTGTTTTCAATTGGCGCTAATACCTTTAGTAGCCTTACCACGACAGCCTTAGTGTAAAGCCTGAGTGGACGCTCGAGTTGAGCGTGCAGCGGGACGGGGCGTGCGGCGTGAATGTTAAACAAATGCAAACGTATAGGAGCGGCCTCAATGCACGCTGCTCAAATCACTTGTGAGCCCGACGCCACGCTGCACGCCCTGCCGAACGCTCCGCTTAGAGCGTTCACTCAGCCCTTACACTTAGCAGTGTCAAACTGCGCACTAATATGCGAGTATGAGCGAGAAGCTTAGAAAGTAAGTTACGCACGCGCTAACGAATATGCCAGTGTCAAACTGGTGGTTGCTGTATGGGCGTAAGCTCCATTAAGGTTAAAGATTACGGCGCCTAATCAGATTTACATATTTATATTTCTTTTCAGTTTACATATAGTGTAAATCTTATCAATTCTCAATCTGTTTTAAAGACTCATCTTGTAAACATTTCTATTGGCCGCTGGCAAACAATAACAGCTCGTCCATTAGACACCCGACACCCGCGAAATCGTTCCATTTACCGAACTGCGTCATTTCACTTAAGGTGTCCGTTACGCTTCGGCTATTTAACGTTTCTTTTTAGGTGTGATAAGTTATATTAACACTTATTTAATCACATACGAGGTGCGGTCCAAAAATTTCTGGCTGGAGAAATTTGGCGGCTTAAAAAAAAATAAAAAATATGTCATCGCGATTGTCATTTATTCTGCTTTTTCGTGTATGGTTTTGGGATTTCTGTTGGTTGTTGTTTTGATTTCACGGCGTTTTAACGATAGTAAGTCGAAGAATTTTCGAAATGTTCAAATTGGAATATCGCTCCGTGATCAAATTCCTGACAAAGGAAGGGGTCAGTCCGATCGATATAAAAAAAAGGTTAGATGCCGTGTACAGGGATACTTCTCCGTCATTTTCCACGGTAAAAGAATGGAGTAAGCAGTTTCGTTTAGGGCGGGAGTCCATTGACGACGAACCTCGCTCCGGCCGGCCTGTGGAAGTACTCACCAAGGACTGTGTCAAATTAGTGGAAGAGGAAGTTCTGAGTGATCGAAGACTTAAGACTAAAGAAATAGCGGCAAGAACCGGGCTTTCGAAAACTTCAGTACTTAGGATTCTTCATGAACATCTTCACATGAATAAAGTTAGTGCTAGGTGGGTACCCAAACTTCTTTCGAGCTTGCAGCGAACTTGAACTTGCGGTTTTATACTATGATCCTCTGTCGAAAAGGGAATCGATGGAGTGGCGCCGTCTTGGTGAAAGGCCGCCTAGAAAGGCCAAGGTAACGCAATCCACCAAAAAGATAATGGCAACGGTATTCTGGGATTGTCACGAAATACTAATGATTGATATAAAAGAAAGGAATACCACGGTAAATGGCACTTACTACGCCACCCTTATTGAGCAATTACGAGAAGCAATCAAGCAGAAGCGACGTGGAAAACTCAGTAGAGGTGTTCGGCTTCTCCACGATAATGCTCCCGTTCACACCGCTGCAATTGCCAAAGCTGCTGTAACAAAATGTGGCTTCGAGGAAATTCGCCACCCGCCTTACAGCCCCGACCTGGCCCCAAGCGACTATTATCTGTTCTCGAGACTTAAGGCAGACTTAAGGGGAAGACGATTTTCTTCGGATGATGAAGTGGCTCAAGCTGTTTTCGCCCATTTTGAGGACAAAACTCCAGAGTATTTTTTTAAGGGGATAGAAATGCTTATCACGAGATCTGCAAAGTGCGTTGAAATAGAGCCCCCTCTATTCTATATCGAAAAATAAAAAAGGTTTTGTAAATATATCTACTTGTTTTCTTTGTTAGGCCGGACACTTTTGGACCGCACCTCGTATAGCACCGGCCAAGTGGGCGTCAGACCACGCATAGTGGAAGGTATAATACAATACAAAAGGCCATTCAAGCGAAAATACGTATCTGAACGTGTATAGCATGCCCCCCAAAATAGATTTTTATAAAATTTTACTTTCAAACTAAGTAACAGCTCGCGAAAGACATCTTTGTTTGAAATTTCATTAAAATATATCTTATAGTTTCCGAGTTGAATAGCTGTGGTATACAGGACAGATGGACGGACGGACAGACGGACATAACGAAACTTTAGGAGTTCCGTTTTTGCCTTTTTGCCTACGGAATCTTAAAAAGCGCGACGATAGAAAGATATAATTTCAGAATAACTGCAGCTATATCCAGAAGAGCTGATGGCATCATCCGGGGACCATCCCAAAAGGTCTCTTTAAACATTTTTTTTTAAGTTTTTTTTTTTTTTTTTATGTATAAGCGTCGCGCCTTATAGATGCCACAGGTGACCAGAGGGCTGGCCAGTATTTTGCTCAAAGGATAAGCATTGCCATCCAACGTGGCAATGCTGCCAGCCTTCTGGGCACACTGCCCATCGGCAGCGACTTGGGAGACGTTTTTTATTTACTTTAAGTTTATTTGTAGCCTTTTTTATTATTATTAAGTTTATTTATAGTTTATTGTTATGAATTATGTAATAGTTTTTTAAGTTGATTTGATATTGATTTGACTACTCGTCCTTGTTTATGTAAATCATGTTGAGATGTTCGAAGTATCTAGTTACATTTCTATACTAGTGGCTCTGTGAGCTGTAGACCTCGTGATAAGCTTCATAAGCTTAAAAAAATAAAAATAAAAAAATACCTTCGTTGAGTATCACAGCAAACTCTCAATGGTTTTACATGCCAGTAGCACTTAAGTTCTTTGTACCAATTTCCATCATTTTGAACTAAAAAACGAAATGACAGAAAAGATCTATCTTACAATCAAACCTGCTCAAAAAAAATCACGAGAATCTGTTGAGAAATGCGACCTGCAGATTACATTCGGACATACGAAAGCATTTTTGCCCCAGCTAAAACGGAGACTTTTGCTAACGTTTCGGTCAATTAAAGCTCCAGACGCCATATCCAGCGTGACGATTCTTCAATGTCAATATGATGATCCTAAAATTGTAAAAATAGCAGTTCCTCAGAAAACACTGAAACTTAGCTTCCTAAATGTATGAAACAGAAAAATGTTTCCTCAATTTTGGAATAGTTTGTTAAAAGTAGCAATTGCCTTACATATTTACTTTTCGGTGCATTTTCCAAAAGTGGGAAAAACATGACCTATCGATAAAACAAAAAGTAGGTAGTTGCTAAAGTAGGGCGGACAGGGGTCAGTCATGTTTCAAGTTATTTTAATTTCCACGTCAGTAAGCGTGATCAATATTGAGGATGACAGTGCAAAGTGTCTAGTGTAAGGCTTCTCTGACCTTCGCTTAAGCTTATGTAACGTAAGGCTCCGGTCTTCTCTGCATATCGCTTGTAGCAGGCATTTTATCTAGAGAGCTGGGTATATAGTCAAAAAACTTAAGATGATTATATTAAACAGCATGACGGTATTTAAAAAAAACTGAAACTGAAGGACCATAAAATATAATAAGAAGTTTCCCGGGACCAAATCTCCTTCATCACTATTTACAATGCTTTGCACATTACATAGGTATATGGTAAAATATTAAAGGCATTAGTAGTAGTAAACTCTTTATTGTACAAAAATACATACTAAAAGTAACATACAATTAGTAACAAGTACAAAGGCGAACTTATCCCTTTGAGGGATCTCTACCAGTTAACCTTTGAGTAGATGAGAGGAGAGAGTGAAAAGAAGGTGACAAATGCAGCAAAATGTACAACAAGATACCAGAAAGATAAAGGATATAAATATATACATAATTTATAGGATAAACATGTATTACACAAAAAGGAATGGGGAAAATACACAAAACAATTGGAAAGAAGTAGAAACATATAAAGCAACTATATAATAGAAATATAGGCAAATTAATCAGTCAGATAACCATAGCATCTTTACCCTCCCCTTGAGCGATGTAACCGATCGCGCCTGTCACAGTATCAGGCATTACTTATTCATATACAAAGTGTTAAAACAAAATCAAATTCAGTACAAACTGTCTATCAAGTACAGACTAATTTTGAAATAACGTTTTTGACAATACTTAGTTTCGTATGATTGGCAAGTTTTACTTAAAAGGAACCTATTTTAATAAAATATTTAAGTTAAAATTGGAGCAAGAACTTAGATCATCGTAAGGAAATTGATCAAAAACCATCGACGATTTGTAAATCAATACCGTGATAAATTACCCTGACATCAATCAATCAATCTGTCCGTTATCACACGCTATCTCATCAATCACATTTCATAAATTATAAACCAATTGAGACAAATCTACGTTAAAACAATAGTGTAGTGTCATTTACAGGTGGATTAAATAGTAATTGTGGCCATTATTGCTAACATACCGTAACAAATCATGGCTTGTATCCGGTCTCCGCCACTGATGCGCTTGGTTACTTTTTCTTATTATAATTATGATAACGTCTATTTTAGTTTATAACATATCGTACGATGAAACACCAGTGGGCAGTTTACATGATAGCTTGCAACTCCAGAATTAAAATATAATCTGGTAATATGATTCTTGCCAAAACTCTGTATACGTAGGAATCCTCTATTGTTGGACTGCGTTTTATCCAGAACTAAATTAATAACATTTAAACTGGTTCAGAAAAATGAAGAGCTCGTATATTAGGTCGTGTCATTCACGTAGACGCGTGCTTTGACTGGTATTGTTATGATATTAAAGGTTAGATTTGAAAAATCTGCGCATCATCGTAGATGATAAGAACTATAAACGAAGTAACGACTGTTGCAGTTGACCAGCATATAACTTACATGGAATTCAAATATGGAACGTCAACTTGTGTATACAGCGATGGCAGCATTGGTTCCATCTATATCACTTGTCACTATGCCCGTTACTTTCGCGCTTACATACTTGTTAGAACGTGACACGCATGGTGACAATTGATAAAGAGCCGACCATCTTAGCCCTACAGAACTTACTGTTTCATCGATTAGGGAAGTGCTTTTTTATGTCTCTGAACTTTAAGTTGCCAGCGGTTTTTATTCTTACTTATTCTTAACTTTTATCATAGATCTTGGAACTGAATAAGAGTCAAAACTACTTATCAATAAAGAATAGGGATAATTTCATACAGGCAAATAAAAGTCCTAAGTTTATATGGTTCTGTAAAGATTGACAATCTTTACAGCCTTTTTGATTGGTGACTGGCAACAGTTACGTATTTGAATGTCTCGCTGTCTAATGGAACGGGTATGCGGGCATTAAAGAAGAGGCAGCTATTAAGCCAGAAAATTGTAACGTAGCTAAATGATATAATAGTAACATACAATTAAATTACCATGACTGTTTGTCATTCTCCTTGCTAGGACGCCCCCCTTTACAGTTCTTTGTTTAGGTACTCAGACACGATCTATCTCATAAGAAAACATTAAATAATAAATTTATAGTAATAGTAATGATTGTCACGTCATGCAAAAGTTGAATGATGCTAGTCTAGGGTTCAGGAGCCCGATTCAGATTCAACAATTTGTTACGATTTTCATCTTGTTTCGAGACGACCTGGAAGAAAACTCACGCGAATTGGTGCATACGAAATGAAATTGAAGTTGTGCGTGATATGCGCGCCAATCAACAAGACGATCGCCCATGTCATATCAAAACTAGTTCAAACAAATAACAAATTATTAAATTAGAATCGGCCCCCAGGAGTAAACAATGATTCTATGATTGATGAACGTAATGGTAGTAAGAAATGAATATTAATCGTTGAATTTAATGGCTCCACAAACTAATGAAATAGGGCCAGCATTGCCTAGTTACAAAGTGACCGTAGCTTAGAAATGATACCACCTAATTTCCCATTAATCAACGAGGATTATCATACAATCTAGGTTCCTGGGAATATAAGATAAATTTGGCTATTCAGGTTGCTGCAATAGTAAGCTACATTTGATTCCGATAATTTGATATGTTTAAGTAGAAAAAAAACCTAAGCTTGTGAATCGCTAAGTGTAAAACCGCAGCCTAACTTATTTGTGCTACACGTTAAACATAACGGTGTTTTCTGAAAACACATTGTCTATCTTTCTTTACCTTTTCCTTACGTGTCACGTAGCAAGGATGCATAAATGACTTGTTTTTTATGCGAGGCGTTAACACTATTTCTATCTCTGTCTCATCAAAGCGATCTTCCCAGTTGCATCCTCAATTCCATAGCTACTCCTACAAATTAATAAATTAATAAAAAAATATATTACTAAAAATAATTAATTAAGTTTTAGTGGGTACTAGGCCAGAACGGTCGTCGACAAAACATTTTAGAATACTTTGTTCATACTTCCCGGTATACCGGGACTACTACATACAGAAATGAAAAAATAACCATGATAAAAATAAGTATCCAAGCATAATCTCCTATGCATAGCATAGGTACAGTCAACCAATTTGATTCCTAGGCCATTACAGAACCATGCCATAATGACTTCTACGACAGTGCTTATTGAGTGATGCGTGTATGCGCGATCTAGTAGTTAAAGCGACAAGGTTCTATAGTGGCCTAGGATTCAAATTGGTTGACTGTACCATACAAATTTAAATGCATACCTTGCTCCATTCCTTTGCACTTTTTGTTGCTCCATCCATACTGTTCAGCAAACGTGATATTGGATCCCACAATTGCGCTGATGTATCCCTGGCATGGATGCCACAGCTGTGGGATCTCCTAGCGAAACACTTTCGCAGGATCTTCCATAAAGTCAAGTCAAGGGAAATACTTCGATTTTTTATTAAGAAATCTTTATGTACTATCGGGGCAATTGCGTTGAACCACCTTAAGAACGAAAATCTTTTAAATGTCTTGCAGGCGGTGAGGCGATAACATAAAAGTGATGATCAATAGTATGGCACTTAAAAAAAGTGGGTGGCGAAAAAAAAAGGTTAGCTCAGGTAAAGTTTATTGTCGTCCATTGTCTTTGTGACGGCCGGCATTTGCAAACGAAGATAAAACATTTTTTTTTGTAAAAAAAAAAACATCTTTCTACTTAGAACAAGAATCAAGAACACTGGTTTTACTTATCGATTTAAATAAGTAAGTAGCGCAAAAAAATAGAAGCACATGCGTGTAGCCTCTTATTCTCATACGTTTAAATATTAAGCAATTAAAATCAATAAATTTTGTCAAGTACCATCTGTGTAAAAGTTCTAAATTATTAGTAATAAGAATAATTTCTTAATCAAAGCGTCCAACCCAATACCAATCTTAGTTTAACAATATTGTAATTCAATCCTTTCATTAAGGAATTATCGATTTTAGAAGAAAAATAAACAAAACCTTAGACAGTCGTTAAAATTAGCAACAGGAAGTAATTTCCTTAGCAAAGCATAATTAGGTATGTATTTCAGGAAAAGCTTATTCGTAATGACGATACTGTATTTTATAAATAATTATCTTTGCTTTATCAAAATTGTCGATGTTGGAAGGAAAACAGTGACTCCGACTGTTTGTTACTAGTAACGTTCAAAATTATTTTTCATCAAACTTGCTAGTAAACGGTGTTATTGTATTCCAGCATACTGAAATGGAATGAGCTATGATCATGCCATTTTGATATACTGTATGTAACTGTTTTTCTTATAATATGAGCTGCAGGCGTATGATGGATGGCTTTATTCACGTGATAAAATAACTGTCACTTTTTAAAACCGAGGGATTGAAAGTGACGGGCATCGTTTTTATCACGCTGTCACGTAGACAAGAACGAACATTATATACGTACTGAATTATTATTCGATGTATTATCCTCAGTAAAATGAGTCAGTGATAAAAATACAGCTATAGATGACATACTATTTAGCACCTTTAATGATATTTATTGAATATGAAGACAGTCGTTTTAGAGAGCCAAGTTTTAGCTAAGTATTTGATCACATATTTAAGTAAGTAAGTTCAGTGAATTTATTTTTAATTATTTTATATATATATTTATTTATTAGAGATAAATCACAATTACAATTACGTGACGTAAACACAATAATAATCGTCGTGCTTATCGCGGTGACAACGGGAAGATATAGCAAAAATTGCCACCTGTCATTATCATCTGATATAACCGAGCAGACTCGTATATAGCAGAGCTGCCATGTTATACGTAATTTCGCGGTTGGCTCCAAAAAAAGTCACACGCGAAATTAACTTCTCACAGACAAGCTACAAAAAGCTCATTTACACTAAAAGCATACTTACTTCAGTAGGTCAAATAAGTGTAAGATTTTTTCTCTGGTGTCTGTAATTTTGGCTCTAAACGCGAAGTGACAGTAACGTCAGAAGAATATTACGTTACATATGTTTCACGTATGTAATAATATAACTTTCTTCTTTGCGGCAATTTTATCCATTAGCTTATTAATGTTTTTCACGAAATAAAAATGTTTATTATTTCTAATTATATTTCATATGACGCTATTAGGAGATCTGTTTACTGTAAATAAAAGTAAGTATATCTATTTATCTGTTTTCAATGTTAGTGAGTGATTGGCTATAACAGCGTAGGTATCTAATGTATCTATGATAAATCTAGCTCTAACACCTCCCTAAACATAGTCCCATAACGAGGCGCCTACCTATCCTAAGGGTCTTGCTTAATTTGTTTACACTATTGCAAAACGAGGTCAACTCCTGCGAACGAATTTGTGCCGCGTGATTATGAAGCTAAAGTTGCAATCTCTTTGTCCACAGAACGAGTCCCTCCACGCAGCTGTGACGTCATTAACGAAGAATCAAGCGGAGCACTATGACAGATACAACTGCCTGTAAGTATACAAAATCTCTACTTGGAGAGGCATAGACGTAATTGGGTCATTCTATTTTACGAGTTATAAAACAGCAATAAAATATTTCAAACAAGAGTTTTCCGTCATTTCATCAAGACACTTATTGTATAAAAGAAAACTATTTGTAGTCAAGACGCCTTTATTAGTCTCCAAACTTCCCGTATAAAATATAACTACATTATTATTGTGTCCATATAAATGTGGAACTGTTGGCTGCGAGGAACATAGTAAGATACCGCCTCAAAGAAGGATTTGGAATGACGATTTGCTGAAGATCGCGTTAGATTAGTGTATCTTACGATCGGTTGTCGTGAAGACCCTCAAGAGAGGCCTCTTTCTGATAGTGAAACGCACAAGTAAGACAGCAATTTATCGAACGTACACTGACATCAGGATGATATTTGAATGATGCTATTTAGTTATTGTGCATTTTGCTCGTAGTGTCCGTATATGTACTGGCGCGGGCGAGACGCACGATAACTAAATAACATATTTTAAATATATTTCTGATAAATGTGTACGTTCGAATTTCCCTGTTCCATGTTCAATACAATTTTCCAGACCAGATGTATGTGCCGATTTTGACAGGTGGCCAAACCACTTGACTCTAAGGTACCTACAGCTGACGTGGGCGTCCAGCGTTTATGTTAGTGTAGGTACTCTAAGTGAACGCTTGAGCGGAGCGTGCAGCGAAACGTGACGTCAAGCGGTCTTGTTAGTATAGGCTCTGAGTAGACGCTCGAGCGGGCGTGCAGCAAGAAGTATGGAGCATGGAGCATGTTAACTGACTGTAAATGCGTGTGTTAGAATATTAAATTAAAATGGATGTCCGAGCAGATAAAAGCAAACCCTGCTGTTATGTAAACAAGCAATTGAAACAGAATTAATAGTCAATATTACCTTAAATTCACAATACTGCTTGACAACACTAAGTTAACTGTATAAATTTGGCATAACTGGTCATCAAGTTATTTATTTACCTAGATTCAGAATGATTTGAAACTGCTAAATCAATCACTAGATGCTATTTGGGTTTCTAGTATGATAAATAAAATAATTAACAAATATAATTGAAAATAAAACCTTTTTATTAAAGTTAATAGTCTTATTTATTCACCTTATCGTCAACAACTATAATAAATACGATCACTAATACTTTATAATTCACCAATATATTATTTAATAATTAATTCATCAAATTAATCAAGTAAGTACAAAAACATTAAAATAATGATCAACATAGTATTTACTTAACTTTCAATATTCCTGTGGCGACGATTAACTCAGTGCTGCAGCGCAACGAAGAATCACAATGAGAATGATCCAAATAAATGGGGTCGGGCCCTTTTATATCCACTGCTAACCAGCCACTCGCAACTGGTTAATCATGCCATTTGTCGTTCGAGAAGTGACGTCACAAACGTATCTCCTCATTTATCGAATAATGCAGAATAAAATGATCACAACATCTTTTCAATAAACTCCGTTATACATAATTACTAATAAGTAATATTAATACATAATATAATCACTTTAAAATAGTTAACAAATCTTATTAGTAGGTTAACTACTGTCTCAAAGTTACCACTATCCATGTTTCTCTAATCAACCGTGGTTTCGTATCGTACCCACATAAATCACAAATTGTGTAAACTTCGCGTGATATTGAGTTAAGTGTTTAAATAATGAATATTTATCAACATTGGAAGTCAGAGAAACAGGTCAGTTTCATACATAATACAATTTATAAATAATAATCTAACACGGCCATACTGACGTGTACTTCGTTCCCGAAGTACCAAAAGCATAATTAGACAATCACTTCATTCATTAAATAAAGCTAAAGCCAATTATATACTTAATAATCCTATTCTACACATTTAGTATAATCAATATCATGATCTGCTTGAATATACATGTTAGCCTAATTAAAATCGACCAGCGAATATGTGTGGGTATTGCCAAATACCTAGACATGCCAATTACATTCACCCGCTGCAAGTGAGAACAATTGACATCAAGTATATGACCGACCAGCGGATACCCAATTAAGTGTATAAAAAATGTGGGTATTGCCAAATACCTCGGCATGCCAATTACATTCACCCGCTGCTAGTGAGACAATTGACACCAAGTAAATGACCGACCAGCGGATACCTAAAAAATGCCAAACCATACCTAGACATACCGATCACATTCACACTCTGCCAGTGAGACCAATCGGTATCAAGTATGTGGCCGACCAGCGTATTTTTTTTAACCAATCTACAGCAGATAATAATATTATCTTGTACAAAATACTATTTCACAAAATGTATATTTACCAGCATTACATTATTAGTAAATCGCACCTTCAACATTTATTCAGCGAACAGGCCACCAGGGCACTTTTACACGTCAACATGGGAAATACCAATGAAAACGTCAAATTAAAAAAAAGTAAAATAATATTTAAAAAAATAACACAAAAAAAATCTCAAATTATTGAGGTGTAAAAGTCTCCAAGTGTCAGAACTAAAAAATTATACAGTTTATCATTCAAAATTCTGTATAGTTAAAAGATCCATTAAGGTTCGTGTACATAAATACATAATGAAATGAAAAGGTGAATATCCTGTAGATTTTCCGACGGTGCAGGTATTTACTGTTTGTTAAACTCTCTAAAAACCGTTCGGCCAATCTGACAATTCATTTTGCATTATGTGCAGTTTTATAGTACAGCAAATTATTTGTAATATATAGGCGATTCTGATGTTGAGGTAACGTTACTATAAAAAATACAATTTTAACATTTACATCATTATAGATATACCAGGACTCTGCTCCACTGTCGCTTGTAGCAGGGTCGAAAGTAGGCAAAGCAATGTCCACGTCTTTTCCAAGAGCACCAGAGACAGCATCCTTGATCGCTTTCAGAAGGCCATGCACAGCTTCCAAATCTCTCTGAAATTACATAAGCATTTTTTAAAGTAAGGCTGAATACTATCCCACTTCTGATGTTAGAATATTAAATTAAAATGGATGTCCGAGCAGATAAAAGCAAACCCTGCTGTTATGTAAACAAGCAATTGAAACAGAATTAATAGTCAATATTACCTTAAATTCACAATACTGCTTGACAACACTAAGTTAACTGTATAAATTTGGCATAACTGGTCATCAAGTTATTTATTTACCTAGATTCAGAATGATTTGAAACTGCTAAATCAATCACTAGATGCTATTTGGGTTTCTAGTATGATAAATAAAATAATTAACAAATATAATTGAAAATAAAACCTTTTTATTAAAGTTAATAGTCTTATTTATTCACCTTATCGTCAACAACTATAATAAATACGATCACTAATACTTTATAATTCACCAATATATTATTTAATAATTAATTCATCAAATTAATCAAGTAAGTACAAAAACATTAAAATAATGATCAACATAGTATTTACTTAACTTTCAATATTCCTGTGGCGACGATTAACTCAGTGCTGCAGCGCAACGAAGAATCACAATGAGAATGATCCAAATAAATGGGGTCGGGCCCTTTTATATCCACTGCTAACCAGCCACTCGCAACTGGTTAATCATGCCATTTGTCGTTCGAGAAGTGACGTCACAAACGTATCTCCTCATTTATCGAATAATGCAGAATAAAATGATCACAACATCTTTTCAATAAACTCCGTTATACATAATTACTAATAAGTAATATTAATACATAATATAATCACTTTAAAATAGTTAACAAATCTTATTAGTAGGTTAACTACTGTCTCAAAGTTACCACTATCCATGTTTCTCTAATCAACCGTGGTTTCGTATCGTACCCACATAAATCACAAATTGTGTAAACTTCGCGTGATATTGAGTTAAGTGTTTAAATAATGAATATTTATCAACATTGGAAGTCAGAGAAACAGGTCAGTTTCATACATAATACAATTTATAAATAATAATCTAACACGTGCGGCCTGAGTGCATGCTGCAAAGAACATTTTTCCGCTTGCTGCCACGCTACCCGCTCCGCCGAACATGCTGGATTCCGATCACTACGCTGTCAATAGTGAATGCATTACTAAGTGATGTCGTTCTTATCGATAATGTCTAGACAGCATTGTGTTACATTTGTTGTACCGCTCGGTAAACGTTTGGAATATAGGACCTGAACCTATTCACGTTTCAGTTCAATACGAACTAACGATCATTCTTTGTCAGTGATACAAATAGGTAGATTTAATGTATGAACAAAATGAATGTGCCAGTTTAATGGTAATCACATAGAATTCAATAGCTTTAACAATAAATGAATTGATTGATTAACGTTTAAAGCGACATAATTTTGGGTAATACTATTTTATGAGTGATAAATCGCTTATTTTATATATGTAAAGGATGACTTATGCTACACCGGGCCGGAGCTTCCTGCGCTTCGTTTTCTATGGAAAGCACCACGTGATCACCGATCAGGAGTCATAGAAAATGACGTGTCGTACGCTTCGGCTCGGGCCTGACCTAGTCTAGCGTGAGTCATCCTTAAAGCAATATTGATATTAGTACAGTTCATGTAAAATTGATAAAAATGTACCGAAGTTGTGACAATCCGTATTATTACAGTTAACCCTTTTATTTTTCGTTAAAAATACCTATGTTTGCATACATTTTCGTTCTCATGTAGTGAATTTTCTAAATAAATATTTGTATACTCGTACAATGGATCACAAATGGATTTTCATAAAAGTAACAAAAAACTTAGACAAAAACAGGAATAAGATTGTGAGATACTTAATTACGTAATGAATTACATGCAGACTTAATGCACGGATTTCTTTTATTTCATAACTGCGTTCTATGAAAATAAATTATTTGAATCTTTGAATCTTCGAAATTGTGAGCCATAGTTGTATTACTGATGAAATTAAAAAAATATAGTGTTTAAATCGAGCCAGCAGCTTAATAACCCTTAAATATGTTTGTAAACAGTAGGCAAGGCCCTGGGCTCTTCACTTAGCTTAGCTTAGGTCCCTAGGGACAGTAATATAATTATTATAAAGCTGTCGTCGGCCGCGACTGTCTGCCTGCGATAAACTCGGGAAGCACAGTACGGATTGTAATGCGGTTTTCACGAGCGTGAAGCTTTGCTCTAGGGCATCTACATAAAATACCTGCATAAATTATACTTTGTAGGTATAATTTATGCAGGTATTTTATGTAGATGTCGGCGGCCGATCGTAAGATCAGGCCGATCGTAAGGTTCCTGTATAATGCATTGACGGTAAGTACTCACATTAATATAGGGAAGATCGTTAGGTTGCTTCAGGTGCCCGCAGGGCAAACCTGTCCAGAAATAGGAGCCCTGCTTGGGGCTCCGTCGACTCTGAGAACGAGACAAAAAATTCACGTTTCAAGATATGCCTAGAAATTTCACGATCTGCTTGATCTTACGATCGGCCGCCGAAATAGATATGTGTGTTTAATGTAGAATAATGAAATGTACAATTGTGCATAATATATGTGATGGTGATGGAGCATGGTACAAATTTAGATTTTCCTTGTAATATTTTAAAATAATTTCACACAAATATCGTAAAAGCTTGCTTTTTCATCCATTTTTCTGCATTAAACTTCTAAATTCCGTCTATGATAAGTGTGCTTGACAATGGAAATTTACGGGATCAACATACTGATATTCCAGTTTATAAACTTTTTAACTCATTATTGTTCACAGAAGAAGATTACCAGACGACGTCAGAACATGCAGGAATTATGCGTATTTACAAGAAATATATGATGCGGTACGAGCGACTGATAGTAAGTATATTTTCACTCAAAATAATAAGCTCAACCACGAATACTGATGTTCAGATTTTGAAACCTGCTAAGGTTTTGGTAATTGTACGTCACGATCGGTCCCGTTCATTGGCGTACGAGATGCAATGTGCAAGTTGCGTCCAGGAGCCTGATTCCGATTTTGCAATTGTTATTTTGAACTGGATTTGATACTACCTTGACGATTGCAGCGCATCTTACGCACCGCTATCACTATCATTTAGTATAAAACAAACGGCGTGAGTGATCTTCAAGCTCGTATAAAAAACTCAAAACCATACACATTTTTTTAAATTCTAATCGGGTTCCTTGTCGATATCAAAAAAATTACAAATATAATACCTAAATACCGCTTTATTTATATTATCATTATTAGTTACTTCTAGGTAGTCTTTGACGGATGATTCCGCATAATATACCTACATATGTAATAGGGTTCAACCAGAAGGTCCTAAATTGAACACTATACTGGGTAACCTTTAACTTGGGATCTAATCTGAATCAGTACAATTAAACTTTACCAATTCGCGTAGGAGTTAAATCCAGAGATCGACTGAAAAAGGGATTAGATCCTGATATTCTACTGCCTTATTATAAGCCCTTTGTCATTTGGAGAGTTGTTCATCCAGATAAATGTTAGCATGAGTAACTTTTAAACAATGTCCCAAATTGTGATTAATGTTTTTTGTTTAAAAGCCAAATCAGTAGGTATCTGCCATGTCGAATTTCAACTGTCGTGGGACATACTAATATTAAACTAATTTTTCGGTTTAAAGTGAGAGTGACGTGATTTTAAATTAGTGTAATATCCACGTTGAGTCATATTCCAATGTAGTCTTGGTACCACCAAGAATAAAGCGCTGTGAAATTTACCGCTGATTATACAATAAATACAGTATTACTTTATGGTAACCAAGCGGACTGTAATCTTGTGTGCTACGGAAGTAGTAGGTATACGAAAACTCTATAATGTGAACTTTAGAAGCTGATAATTAATGCCAAAACTAACTAATTCCAAACTGCCCCCGTTTTCAATCTAAAAGGGGGGGCAGTCAGATGGCACTCGCTTTCATAAAAACAATCGCATTATCGAGTTTATCGAGAGATGATTATAATATGGAATGTATTATGTATCTACTTTTGGTGGTGGTTTGACATTTGTTCCTCAAAATAATCTAAATCGACAGATACCGTTAAAAAATCTTATCATCCAGCCTATTCTAAATAATTTAGACAAAAATGCCGTTACTACTTACTATGTTTAGTTAGGAAGCACTGAGCTATCCAATTATTATTTTATTTGACCGACAAAGCCGCCATGTGGAAATCATGATTCGAAATCAATTAAAGCTAGTAAATGCCTATTGAAAATCTGTGCAACAGATCGCGGCTCGCCACATTCCAATTATGCCGAGTGGTTTAACAGCATTTCATCAGATCATACGACACATCAGATAGAAATATAAGCAAACCACTTAACTGAAATACTTGCGCAACTTAAGGGCCCTAGAGTTAGGTTGGAACAGTCAACTAGTACCAATAGCAGCGTATGAACAAGGCGCCAAAAATATTCTGTAACCTGGACTGTTTTTCTAAATAGAGATTATCAACAGTTCGGGTTCCTAGGTATCTTTCATAGTCGAATAGTTCTACATATATAGACATAATAATATCTACTTTTGTTAAGTTAATAAATAATGGTACCATGGTGCATGGTGGCGAGCAGTGTGTACTTTCTTTAGTATATGATATCTATTTCAGTTTAGAATGATACATTTTACGCGGAGTTCTACTTTTGATGCTGACTGTACTTATGAGTCTAATTTCAGTAAGTATTTTAGTGGATATTCATATTAAGTATTAGTAATCGGTTGGTTTGTTGTGGGTGGTTCAACAGTCCTTAGAAAAGCCGAAAACCACTTATCTATACAAACGTAGTCCCCTTTTTCCTCTTTGGATATTGACATACCTGTGGTTAATCTTCTTCATCAAAATTGTCCTTGACCTTCTTGCATAATATTTGTAACGATTATTAAGACCATTGCGCACCGCTTGCGTACATATTTTTTATGTATTGATGATGTGCGTGATTTTTCGTCGCATTTTCTATATGTTTATACCACCATAATATTACAGTTACTTAGTAGGTTTCCTCCGTTACACCAAAGAGAATTTGAAATAGAGGTGGATTGTCAAAGAAAACTTTGTAACCACGGTAAATTTACTGCCATCTTTCGACACATGATTAAAACTTTTAGAACGCCATTTGACTTTGATTCTTATTATTTTACTGATATGTGTTAAATATAAAAAAGTGGCGCCATTTAATAGATCAAAGGCCAAAGGTATGGCAGCATCGTTTCGAGCGATGGCGCCATAACCTTTAAGTTGTGCCCGGTAAGATGGCGCCACTTTTTGAGATTTAACAAATTTAACACATTTCAGTAAAAAAAAAAGGATCAAATCAGGAAAAGTTTTAATCATGTGTCAAAAGATGGCAGCAAATTTACGAGCCTACAAAGTTTTCTTTGACATATTTCAAATTCTCTTTGGTTATGGCACTCTAAGTCAGTGGGTCGTATTTGTAAGAACTGAACTCAAAGTTTTGCTCAAGAGCTGCTACCTTTTCCTTAATACAAATTAACTTAAATACACGAGTATAGAACACGAGTTCTTCCTCATTATATTAACGTCTGTAGCAAACAAAATTACTGTCACTAAGTCAATTCACAGTTTACTTGTCAGGAAGTTTCGTAATTGATAAGGATGGCTTAGGACCTTCGTAACTCGATAGCATATAAGATGTTTTCCATTCAAGGCTTCGCGAAGAAAGGAAAAGTTTTCCATAACTTACCTTTAGGGTATTTTTAGAACATTAAAGTCTAATTTAAAGACAATAACAATAATTGACATCGTAAAGTTTCGGTTACATTTTTTCATGATTTAAGTTCGTATGTACTGCGAGATGTAAAGGATTTTACAATACATATGGTGCTACTCCGCACTGGTGCATAAATTAACACATTATGTCACTATGTCGAAAATTTAAAAGGTCATAATGTACTGTAAAACGTTGTAAGATACATGTGCGAATAGGTAATTCGCAACTCGTGTCGATTTAAAACACTCCCTTCGGTCACGTTTTAATTTATCGCCACTCGTTACGAATTTCCTATTTTTCGCACTTGTATCCTAAATAACTATTACAGTACATATGGCCCTACTTTACCGCACTAGTGCGATAATTAACACATTACGCAACTATGTCGAAAATGTAAAGGGCCATATGTACTGTAAAACGTTGTACGATACATGTGCGAATAGGTGCGAATAGAAACTCCTTTCGGTCGTGTTTTAATTTATCGCCGCTCGTTTCGAATTTCCTATTTATCGCACTTGTATCGTAATGTACAATTAAATATCGGTGGTTTCTAATAAAAAAATGGTAAGTATATGGATTAAAATATGTATTCCGACGATTACGTTGGAACAAAGACCATTAAAATATCAAATAACTATCAGAATCTTAATCTCCTTTAGCTGCCTACAAACCAAAACTTGACAAGACAAATGCAATTTTGATTTATCAATATAAGTACTAGTAAAGACAGATAGACTGTGCGGAAAAGAAGAGTCGTAGAATGTATGGGTTTCCTTACATTCCACGACTCTTTTCTTTGCGGAAAGACTAATAGAGTGAAATGAGACCTTTTTATAGGTCTCCGGGCGGCTAGAGGATATAACAAGATCTTTATCAGTACAATCTCGATAATCCGGCACCTCGATGATCCGCTACGTGCAGTAATCCGGCACTAAAATATACTTACATAGGTGCAAGTGATCATTTTATGTCCAAGTTTACTATCTACGCTTACATTATCACACATTCTTCTCTTTAAAATTGGCATAATTTTTTTTAAGTATAGTATATTTATATGACATACATAAGACCTTTCAAATCATATGCAGATTTGCTCTAATTTCCAGTAACCCGAATTTCCCATTAATTCGGCTCTCTTGTGTCAGCGTTAGTGCCGAATTAACAGGATTGTACTGTATGTACCTATCACTACTAACTACTAGTACCAATGTTACTAATAATTTATTGTTTGTTACAGGTGTAAGCACGGAAGAGTTCATGGCGAAATTAGGGGAATATCTAATACTAACAGCGTTCTCCCATAATTGTCGAATAGAGCGAGCGTATAAATGTCTAGGCACCAACCTCATCGAATTTCTGCACACGCTCGACAGTGTACACGACGTTCTACATGACCAGGTGAGATAGGTTTACTAACTTAAATGGATAACAATATTTGCCATCATATGATCAAAATAAATTTACCATAGATTAACCTATACATACTATGCCTTAAACAGTTTCTTCACAAGTTTTCAAAGATTTTTTTATTATCAATAAATATGTCATTGATACTTAAATTGATCATTAAAACAGACACCGGATTTTAGTAGGAAAAATTTAATGACAGATAGAGTTCCTAGTCGATACACTCAATTATCGATAATTTTTCCAAGTTTTTTTTGTAAAATTATAACTGTATTAATAGTATGGTAATTACATTAAATAAACCAATAATTTTCTCCTATATTTACGCGGCTACGCAATAACAAATCTGTACGTCGTTGTCCTATCACGCGGGCCATACATTAAGACATTTGAGACAAATGGAATGCGACATCAATCAGATGATGCTGAGAATAAAGAAACAAGAAAAGTTTCTGGTTCTTGTACATATTTTTCCTTTATTGTCTGCGCAAACATAAAAATACGATAAACTAGAAAAACGCGGAGAAAAGTGGCGCCTTATGGCAAGATTTAGAGGCGATTCTAGCTTTTAGTTCTTAACACCCAAGTTTGAAGCGTTTAATAAAAAATGAGACTTAAATCTTATTCCGTATTTTTCTTCGTGAAGTTTTATAAAAGCTGTGCTAATATAAAGTAGCATATTTTTACTGTCATACGAAGTGAAAAAGAATAAAAGCTGTGCTCATAGTTTCCTTCTGCACTTTTAAAGTTATAATAGGACTAAACTTTGTGGAAAAAATTTAAATTTCTTAAGTTTAGTACCTATGAAGTTTTAGTCTACAACACATTCAACTAAATTGAAACAATGATAAAATTGTAACAAAAATCAATAAAACTATTAGGCGCATGGCACACTGTAGCCGATTCTCACGTCGAACATTTAGTACCTACTACCTACCTGCAATTTATTGTCTGAGGCCATGATTCCTAGTATATTAAAATAATCTTAAACATAATCATGATAGTTTATGATAATCAATTGATATTTAGCAGACGCTTTTCGGTGAAGGAAAACATTGTGAGGAAACCGGACTCATCCCAACAAGGCCTAGTTTTACCCTCTGGGTTGGAAGATCAGATGGCAGTAGCTTTCGTGAAAACTAGTGCCTACGCCAAATTTTGGTATTAGTTGTCAAGCGGACCCCAGGCTCCCATAAGCCGTGATAATATGCCGGGACAACGCTAGGAAGAAGAAGAATCATGATAGTTTAAGTTATGATCAAATGTCATCAATCACTTACACTTGTAACACTAGTTACAAAGTTGTGCCTTTATTTATCGATTGAGTGGACAGCGTCCCAATATCGTGGCAAGACGTAGCACGGATAGCATTCGATGAGTGATCGTTGTGTATACCCTAGCCTGGTGGACGCTTTTGTCCAGCAGTGGAGGTAGGTATGCCGTTTTCTTAGGATTTCTTAGTATATACTACAAAAGTATATACTACAAATAATTAAATGCTTGACTGTTACTGTTGGGAGAGGGTGGGAAAATTACACGTCGCGGGCATAATAAAAGTAACATTAATTAAAAAGTAGATACATATTTTTGATCGTCAGTTGTAGCAGTTGTTTACGACGCCGACTCCACTTAATAATGACGTTAAATTTACATTTTAATTTCCGTCTCTTTTTACGATGCTCTAGCAAAAAGCTTCTGGGCTCAAAGTAACAGGGCTTTGCATTAAATTTGGAACGCTATTAAAATTACATAGTAACTGCAATATGCATACCAAGTCCTAAATGTTTAAAGTTTTTTCCTACTCCTCTACTGTTATCTATCATTTATGCATTCATTAACACGAATATAAGAACATACATAAAAGATTTCAAGAAAAGTCTATATTGTCTATTCCTCATAAAAGCTCTTGTGCTTTTATAAGCTATAATGTTACTGCGATTAATGGCTACCAACCTAACAAAACCAAAACGAATACAGTTTTAAACTAAGTGCATTGATGCCAACTTACAAAATATTCATTTGGTTGCATAGTAAAAATAATTACGTCATAAGTCAGAAACACGCATGTGACACCCGTAATATAGCAACACCCATAGACTACGAAGACCGCTTAGCGTTGCTTGTTAGTCTCCGTAGGCTACGGTGGCCAAAATTGAGAAAAAACTGTCCAAAAAATTAATTTAGCAAGTAGCAAGTACCAGGGCCTCATGAGTTACGAGGAGGTGTCGCTGACCGGCCGGCCGCGGCCCGGGGCGGGCCGGGCGCGGAACAAGGTATGCTCGCGCGTCTTGGCTATATACTTTTGCTGTAATTTGTTTACCTAAATTAAGATTTATTTTTGTTGACTCGTAGGAAAAATATTGTATGCAACGTTGTATAAGTAGGTCAAAAAATTCTCGTGGCGTATTCCTTTACAATGTTCGCCTACGCCTTCGGCTCCGGCTCACATTGTAACTCACGCCACTCGCCTTTTTTGACCCTTCTTATACAACTGATGCATAAAATACTATTAATGATCTGAGCATTTTTGTACTTAGCTATAAGTAATCTGATAACATGTTTATGCTTTGACTCTAAAGAAAAATACGTCTACTTATGCTTACGTAGTCGCATAATACTGTGCGTTTTTAGAGAAAATAACTCCTGCCAAAACTTTAGCTAAAAAAAGGAGCATTTCCAAGGTTTATTCGAGAGACTATGCGATACTTCAAGAGAAGATATTGTATCAGGCGGCACCAGCTTGTTTGCTATACTTACTTACTTGGCTGGCGCGATGACCCAAAATAAGTCTTGTCCTCCAATACAAGAACACACCACTTTGCTAGGTTCAGAGCGGACTCGCGTCAGCTCTCGCTGACGCCGAGCGCACGGAGATCTGCCTCCACTCTATCCGCCCAACGATACGAGTATTTAGGATGACCAATAGGACTGCGTCCAGTTGGTCGACCCAAGTAAGCCTTTTTGACTGCCCGATCGTCACCCATCCTTTCGAGGTGCGAGGAGCCAGCGGAGACGATGTACTTTTTACTAATAGCCGAGCCGAATATTAGCTTGTTTGTTATAGTAAAAAAAAAAACTAGGTATGCAAGATGGCCGGTGCGCAACGCATCGTGTTGGTTTCTTTTGTAAGTTTATTGGCGGTCTGCAGTCAAATCTAGCATAGCGTACTCTGACTCTTGCGATTGACCCCCAAGTATTTTACTTTTTTTAGATTGGTTTTTAGTGCCTACATTCAGCAATTCTATTTGCTTAGCATCGCATACAAACTTATATACAAGGGCGTCACGTTTTTCTGCAGCTGACTGTACTATTGTATTTTTTTCCACAGGACGACGCGCAAAAAGATGAGTCTCAAGACTACGAGGCCGCCTTCGTCTGCACGACATCGAAAGAGGACAAGATCGAGCTACACCTGACGACGGAAAGCGAACCGGTGGCGTACCTCCTCGTGGGAAGTCTAAGGACAATTGCCAGGAGGCTATATGATACTCAGACCGACATAAGACTGACCAGTTATACTAATGATCCTAGAAGATTTAGGTGAGACTTTTCTCAATAAAGGATATTAAGTGTGAACTCTGTATCTGTGTATTGTGTGTATGTAGGTAGTGTTTCAGTTTTAGAGAAATATGACTGAAGGTTGTTTTTTAATACTACGTCGGTGGCAAACAAGCATACGGCCCGCCTGGTGGTAAGCGGTTACCGTAATCTGTGGATGCCTGCAACTCCAGAGGAGTTACATGCGCGTTGCCGACCCTAACAATCCGCACCCTCCTTGAGCTCTGGCAACCTTACTCACCGACAGGAACACAACACTATGAGTAGGATCTAGTGTTATTTGGCTGCGGTTATATTATCAATTTCCTTGATATGATATTTATCGCTGCAATAATCAGCGAGTGAATTAAAGTCTGTCTAAGTTAATTTTGCACAAAGATGTGTCATTTTACGTCATATTTTCATAGGCTTAGGCTAACTAAAGACTAACTAAAGTTAACAGTAATCAAATATATTTAAATTTTCCTTTCCTAATCAAATATCACATTTCCTTTCCTATTCCAGATATGAAATTAATGCGGTACCCGTGCGTCAGAAGTCAAAAGAGGACAGCTGTGAAGCGTTGAACGAGGCTGGAGCTGTGGCTAATTCAAGCAAAGTGACAGATCTAAGAATCGGCGTGGCAAGTTTCTGCAAAGCGTTTCCATGGCATTTCGTGACTGACAGACGTCTGGAGCTTGTGCAGCTTGGTAAGTGCTCTAATTGCATTAGTTTGTTAGAGCCACTTTGTGCTTAAGGCACCTCAGAGGTGAAGAGGAACTTAACAAGATCGCGCTATACCTTCCTGTCTTCAGCGACCCTTCTGGCCTCGCTCCAGTTCAGTCTGACTGCTCGTAGCTAACTATAGACGGACCGTCGCCAAGAGTATATAGGCCGCTCGGAGCCCACGTTGACTTGGTTGGGGTTGCCACGTTTGTTGGGGCCACGTATTGACTATAATTTGGCGATGTTTCCTGGCGCAGTAGCTTGCTCCAACAACATGACATATCGATGGATCTGCTTGGTCAGTCTCTGCAAAGCGTTAGCTTCGTCCATAACAGACATTTTGAGCTTGTGCATTTTGCCAAGTTGTACTATTTTTTCAAGCCTACAGGTACAAGTAACTCTAACCAGAACGAATATCACGGTGCTCATCTAAACACGGCGTGAAAATGACATTGTCTGTATTTTCAACCGTGCGGTGTTGAAGTGACCGTTATTTTATCATGTAGATAACGACTGTCATCATATGTCTACTGGTGAATGTTGTCCGCGTAGTTGCTCTAACAAAGTGACAGACGTGAGGTTCAGTGTCCGGTCAGTTTCCACAAAGCGTTTAACTGGCACTTCGTAATTGAACGACGTATGGAGCTCGTGCAACAATACACGTGGCACACGTAAAATTGGCTTAAACCGATCACATATCACCGTTTCACCATTCGTATATCTCAGTGTCATACGGACGCTAAGCCGTTTGGGTTTCATCGGGTTGCGGACTTAATGCCGTGACTGTGATTTTGGAATTAAATACATTAATTAGCTACCGGAAAGCATTGAGTCATAATAATCATATTATTCTATCAGAAACTCGTAGGGAAATACATAAATACAGGGGTACTATTTAATATAAATAACCTTGAAATTAATTCAAGTATTCGATTTATTCACCTTGAAATAGCAATTAAAGCTAAAACCAAAATATTTACTGAGACGTATTTAGATTGAATAGATCGTAGGTTTTTGTACTTTGTATTATATAAACTGTTCTTAAGAAAATATTTCAAAATTACGTCAAACAACAAATAAGATCAAATGCTATTTTCCCCCTCAAGGTCCATCGATAATGGCTCGGGTTAAATTGACATCATTTCTCCGAAGCCACCGTTAAAACTTCAATCCATCAAGATTATCTAAATTTGCTGCTCTCGCTATCTCAGCATTGCAGTCAGACTGACCTAGATCAGGTCTTTATATAGATCCGTTTGTTATATGGATGTACTAGAAACGGTACCTAAAATGAAACTTTAAATTGGGCTTTCTTGAACATTTGTTATATAGTTCAAAAAAATCGAATTGTTAAATAGTTCAATTAAAGATTGTTAACCAAGGGATGAAAGGCAGTAATTTCTGTTGGGGTAGTTTGGCCTTTCACCCGAGTTAAACACTCTACTTCTCATTTTGAATACGAGGAAAGTAAAATACACGTGTAATAAACAAGATGGTCTAAAACCAAGCTGGAAAATAGGCAATAGCTGTACTTGAACCACCATTACTACAATGTTTCATTGTTATCATCTTCTGTCATTGGCAGTCATCGTACTTTTTCCAGCATTCTTGGTGCGATGACCTCATGACACACGACAGTGACCCTAGTTGTCGACGTGTATAATATGATTGACGTTTAAAATTATGTAATATTATGTTATCATTGAAAATTAAATACTATTTTTTTTATAATTGTGTATAACATTTATTACTGTATCGTAATTCCTAAAAATTTTCGGGGGGTATGCTGACGATTAGTTTTCGTAATTTTGATTGCCCTGTCGAAAAACAGCAACCAGCTTGTTTATTTTCTGAAAATAAAAGTAATTGTGTTACATTTACTCATATACTCGTAGTAAATTAACCCTTCATTTCATTAGGCTTTACATGTTCTGAGAATATTTTCTGTATTTCCGATTTGTTTAATACGCAATTTTATTTTTATTTTTGATTTTATTTGATTCTTGGTTCAAACAATTTAATATTGGGCACTACTGACAACCCTAGCACTGCACCAAAAATGCTGGAAAAAGTACGATCACTGGTCATTGGTTATCATTGTTATCATCATCTGTCATTGGTGATGGTAGCCTATGTACGCCTTCAACTCCAGAGGCGTTACATGCGCGTTGCCGACTCTAACCTAACACCCTCGTTGAGCTCTGGCAACGATTCGACCTTGAAGATTGCTAACACTGATTGGTGCATACGAGTACAACGTGTCAATGTCAAGTGAAACAATCAAGTGAAAGACCTGCGTGTGATCCACGCCAATTAAATAACGAATACGATCGTTAAGGTCGTGCCAAAACCAACACCACAGCGTAACAATTTGTCGAATCTGAATTGGGCTCCTGGCTAAATTAGTTTGTTTGTGATAATATTTTATTGACATTATTTGTTATTAGGGTTGCTATTTATTTGTAAATGGGATTTCTGCCGAGTTCGTCGAAGAAAATAATATCGAGGTCAAAGTAGGCAAACATCGTAAACCATTCGGAAAAAGTATCCCTGAGTTCCCAACTTGTACTTAATTTTATGAGGGTAGTAAATGAGAAACGTGATAAATAAAATAGTGATTGATGAGGGTCGGGAATTAAATATTTTAAGTTTACATTTTCTTTTTTATACAGCTTTTGTTATCACTGATTATATTCTGTGGCCCCCCACAAAATTACACTAATTAATTATCCCCTCACCCCTGAGGGGATATATATCATACTGACCAACTTTTAATAACCCCAAAATTGCGAAAACAAATTCTGCCGTGACATTTCGGTCAAAGTTTTCTATAGAACAGTTTTTTGTGATTGCGGGGTTGGTCCCATTGTTCAGTATAACCTACATATTCACCCCTCAGAGTTTGGTCAGTGATAAAAAGCTGTATGTATAAGGGGTGAAAGTAATAAAAGACTGGAAAACTGTCTATGAAAAGTTTGTTGAAATTACTTTTACTCGTATAATGAAACCGCCTCACTTTGTTATTTTCAAGTCAATGCAAAGTTAACTTAGACGGACTCCATTGCTGTTTGTTTCCCAAACTATTCGTTTGTAGGGTTCCGTAGTCAACTAGTAACACGAATACTTTCGCCATGTCCGTCTGTCTGTCTGTCCATCCAAACCTTTGATTCGTAGTGATCGTTAGTGCTAGTAAACTGCAAGTAGGCATGTATATGTAAAAAATATATTATAGGACATTATTACACAAATTGACTAAGTCCCACAGTAAGCTCAGTAAGGCTTGTGTTGAGGTTACTTAGACAACGATATACCTATATAAATATTTATAAATACTTAAATACATAGAAAACACCCATGACTCAGGAACAAATTTCCATGCTCATCACACAAATACATGCCCTTACCAGGATTTGAACCCGGGACCATCAGCTTCATAGGCAGGGTCACTACCCACTAGGCCAAACCGGTCGTCAATGTAAATCATTGATGTTGATAAAGTGGTAAAATGAAACAAGGAAAACAATCCATTATCCAATTCGGCCACCGACCATTTTTAGGGTTCCGTAGCCAAATGGCAAAAAACGGAACCCTTATAGATTCGTCATGTCCGTCTGTCTGTCCGATTCTGTCACAGCCACTTTTTTCCGAAACTATAAGAGCTATACTGTTCAAACTTAGTAAGTGGATGTATTCTATGAACCGCATTAAGATGTTCACACAAAAATAGAAAAAAAAAACAATAAATTTTGGGGGTTCCCTATACTTAAACTGAAACTCAAAAAATCTTTTTTCATCAAACCCATACGTGTGGGGTATCTATGGATAGGTCTTCAAAAATGATATTGAGGTTTCTAATATCATTTTTTTCTAAAATGAATAGTTTGCGCGAGAGACACTTCCAAAGTGGTAAAATGTGTGTCCCCCCCCCCCCCCCCCGTAACTTCTAAAATAACAGAATGAAAAAACTAAAAAAAATATATGATATACATTGTCATGCAAACTTCCACCGAAAATTAGTTTGAACGAGATCTAGTAAGTAGTTTTTTTTAATACGTCATAAAATTAAAAAAAAAATCATCAAACCCATACGTGTGGGGTATCTATGGATAGGTCTTCAAAAATGATATTTAGGTTCCCAATATCATTTTTATCTAAACTGAATAGTTTGCGCGAGAGACACTTCTAAAGTGAAAAAATGTGTCCCCCCCCTCTGTAACTTCTAAAATAACAGAATGAAAAATCTAAAAAAAAATATATGATATACATTACCATGCAAACTTCCACCGAAAATTGGTTTGAACGAGATCTAGTGAGTAGTTTTTTTTAATACGTCATGAAATTAAAAAAAAAAAAAATTTTTCATCAAACCCATACGTGTGGGGTATCTATGGATAGGTCTTCAAAAATGATATTTAGGTTCCTAATATCATTTTTTTCTAAACTGAATAGTTTGCGCGAGAGACACTTCCAAAATGGTAAAATGTGTGTCCAAACCCAAAGTGGTAAAATGTTGAACAAGATCTAGTAAGTAGATTTTTTTTAATACGTCTTAAATGGTACGGAACCCTTCATGCGCGAGTCCGACTCGCACTTGGCCGCTTTTTTGATATAAGTAATTAATATGCTTAGAAATAATCGCTACCAAAGAAAAAAAATGTGTGCCCAAAAATTTAAAACCAATTTTTTAACATACCGGCGTCTTCAAAAACATATAGTTAAGTTGCATTTTATTCACAAGTGTGGCAAAGTAATTTAATGCGAATAGTGAGTCGTTTCCTCGTGTTGCCTGGTAGTAGATGGACTTTTAATTGATGTAATTGAATAATACAAACCAATCGTAGAAGTAAAGTTTAATAGAGATATTCAATGAAAATTATAACGAGCATAATTTTTTTTTTTTTTATACTACGTCGGTGGCAAACAAGCATACGGCCTGCCTGATGGTAAGCAGTCTCCGTAGCCTATGTACACCTGCAACTCCAGAGGAGTTACATGCGCGTTGCCGACCCTAACTCCACCCCCCTCGTTGAGCTCTGGCAACCTTACTCACCGGCAGGAACACACCACTATGAGTAGGGTCAAGTGTTATTTGGCTGTGGTTTTCTGTAAGGTGGAGGTACTTCCCCAGTTGGGCTCTGCTCTAGATCTGGAATGACATCTGCTGTGCTGTGCCCTACCACACAAGGCGAGATGACATTCACATTGCCCATACCTCTCTTTTGGACGTAGTTTATGGACATACCCGGGTCCAAACAAATAAACATAAACTTAAACATATGTGATATGGGTACCTTGCCTGAAATAAATATTATGTTGTATTATTATAAATAAATAAATAAATATTATAGGACATTATTACACAAATTGACTAAGTCCCACAGTAAGCTCAATAAGATTTGTGTTGAGGGTACTTAGACAACGATATACTTATATAATATATAATTATTTATAAATACTTAAATACATAGAAAATCCATGCTCATCACACGAATAAATGCCCTTACCAGGATTTTAACCCGAGACCACCGGCTTAACAAACAATAACATAAACATAATTTATTTCAAAACACGTATCAATAATCAGTTAGGTAAGTCGTTATTGAGTTATCACAAAAAGTCTTCCTTCTTAGTAAAAAGACGTATGAGTACAAAGGGCTGCGAAGGTACTCCCTTTTGCTTGTTATATTTCATATTCATGATACTTACTAATAGACCCCATTCAAGGCAGCTTATTGTGAAGGACAGGTAACTACGGAATCCTACACTGAGCATGGCCCGAAATTGCTTTATTACATATTGCCTATTAGATATAGATAAAAACGATGAGAATAATCGGCACGGCACAAAACGATACTACATTTACTGCCTAACGTGGTTTTGCGCAATCAATTTTATGTATTCCCTATCCATTTTGGGTTATTTATGATTCATCTATTTTACGCCGCTTTATCTAATCTCATTTTCTGAACTTCACGTAACAGTTACGTTGTACATTTGAATGTGAGCTTTCAGTTAAAGGGTGTGAGATTGATTTTGAAACGTTAACATAGCGCAAGATACGAGGTTGGAAAAGGTACGTGAGTGCGTACATCATCTGTGAAATTGCCCCCTTAACGGCCGGGTTTTGGTGGACTATAATTATTTATGGGCCCCGGTGGATTAAGTGCAGACTATAGGTTTACTTTTAGTCTTGATAATTAGGCTATATTTTATTTGCTACATTTTAAGTATTTGACGATTAGCCTAGTCGATAGTGACCTTGCCTACGAAGCAGAGGACGTCTGGGGTTTAAATTCTCGTACGAGCATTTTATTTGTATGTTTTTCACAAATAAATGCCCGTACTAGTACTATAAAAGTATTTATATATATGATACAATTTTATATGAATTATAATTACATATTGACGTCTAGTACCACAACACAAGCCTTACTGTTGGACTAGGTCGATCCGTGTAAAATTGTCCTATAATATTTATTTATTTTTCTGACTTATTTTTTTATGGTAGAGGAGGTAAACGAGCAGACAGATCACCTGATGGTAAGCGATTATCGCCGCTCATGGACACCTGCAACACCAGAGAATTTAAGAATTAATTTAAGATGGGAGCCTGTTTTATAATTTGTTTTGGTCATTAAATGCCTATACGAAACGTTACATTTTCGATAATATAAGGTAAGGTAGGTTATTCTTTAGTTACTCGTATTTAGTAACCTAACAAGTTGTAGCAAGATAAAATAATAATATACGAAGCAACAAATTGCTTAAAACTGCTGCGTTTATTAAAATATTCCGGGAACATTATGTTGTACTCGTTACGGAATAACTATGCTGTACCATAGAGAAATAAGAAGTAATAGAGTGCTCACTCCATACATCAGTTTTGGTACCAAAATGCTTATTATATTCGCAATCGACATCTAGCATCGAGTAGCGGAACTCTCAGTACTGCTACTCGATTTTCAGCTAATATTATAACCAGAGTTGAAATTAGAGTGTCGACTGCGAATATAATAAGCGTTTTGGTACAAAAACTGATGTTTGGAGTGAGCACTCTATTGCTTCTTATTTCTCTATGGCTGTACTCAAGCGTAGCCGTAATTAAGATGAATGATTTAATCGTCATCTGAAATTCTCAACTGAATGACCAGTTACAATGACTGTAGTTATTTCAAATAGATACATATCTTTATATGACAATTGATATTCTTAAAATGTGTTTCCTCAGCTTATTTTCGCGTCTCAGTAAAAGATCTAGTCGCCGGTCTCACTAACTAATTAAAAATCCAATTGCCGGTACTTGTCCTTGCATGTACTGGCGCAAGTGATAAGTAACTGACTTCATTCAGATGTCATTCTGAGTCAGTGTACGTTCGAATTGACCTGTGTGACGCTCTAACCCTATGACCCGCCCTTTGAGTCAGGCGGTTAAACTTATACCCGGGGTTATGTCCTTAAACTTCGTCCAAAAAAGAGGTACGGGCACTGTGAATGTCTTCTCGCTTTGTGTCTTTGTGTGCACAGCGGATGTCATTTCAGATCTAGAGTAGAACCCAACTGGGGAAGTACCTCCAACTTTCAGAAAACTGAAGCCAAATTACACTAGACCCTACTCATAGTGTTGTGTTTCTGCCGTTGAGTAAGGTTGCCAGAGCTCAATGAGAGTGCGGAGTGTTAGGATCGCCAACGCGCATGTAACACCTCTCGAGTTGCAGGCATCCATAGGCTACGTAGACTGCTTACCATCGGGCAGGCCGTATGATTGTTTGCCGCCGTATTATTTAAAAAAAGTACCTATACAAACGTTAAGTAAGTAAGGCGATATAGGATCAGACAAATCTCGTTCTATAATCAAACGTTTCTATATTATCCGCGGCACGTACGTAAAACCCGCGCAGAAGATTTAAATGAGAAAATATATCTGAAATTAAATACATACTTGTTTCACTACGAGTATAACCTAAATAAATACCTAGGTACCTGTTCAAATTTTACAAGCAAGAATAATACTATTACTGTTTTACTGAAGTGTGCCTGCGCAGTAGCAGTGAAAGTCGGTTTTACTTACGTGCCGCGGATTATAGCAATGTATGTTTGTTTTTAAGTTACACCAAATATCATTATGGGGACTGTTCTAGTATAAATTCTGATATGGGGATATATAGAGTATAGACATTTATTCAGGCTTTTTGTATATGTGCTTCTAAGTGTTCATGGATGTTTAAATAAAAAATTAAAATACAGGAGTATAATAGCAAAATAACCTGTCACACATATCGTAAACAAAGGCTGCGCGTATTTCGCCCAACCAGCGTGAAAAACGCAATAAAAATTGCTTACATTTTTAATTTAACGAGCAATGGGATACGAATGACCTAGCGATGAAATTTAGGTTAACTTTCGTGTTATTAAGACCTTTAGCTTTATTTTTTTAACACTAAAGGGCCCAAGGGCAATCCACCATGTAGCTTCCGTTAATAAAAAGAGGTTAAAAGGGTTATTTTTAAATTAGCGTTGTTAATTAGGTGAATTTAAACCAGAGGGGAGCGAAAATAACTCTTATTATATTCCCGAACATTTTAAAGAAAAGGTTTATTAAAAAGGGCCCTATCCACGGTTGCTGGTTAAAATTATTTTATTATACGAAGTTATTAATGGAATTGCTCTCGTTTCACTTAGAATTATGGTATATTTGTTCAAAGCAAGAGTGAACGACATAAATTCATATTACCTACTAATAAACTTGACTATATTTTAACATAATTACATCGATTGAGACTAGGGTCAATGATTACTAGGTTATTTGTAATCATTGATTTTTATTAGTAAAATTATTTCTGTTTAACTTTTTCTTTTTGGATTTCACGGGCCTATAAATCCCGGTCTTTTGATAGGCTTGCGTGGGGATATAGATCCAACACGTAGAGGCCCCTTGGAGAGCTTTAATGTCATGTATAACGCCTGCTACAATCCGTTCACAGGCCCAACAATAGACACCCATGAACCGGTCGCAGCAGGCATTGGGACTATTGTAGTAAAAGTGAACAGTATAACGGTCTATTACGGATTGAAGTTTGGGAGGACAATGAGACTGGGTTATTGCAAAGAGGTCCGGACACCTGCCATAACAATGTTTTCACTAGTTATCGAGGCAGGCGGTGACTCGCCGCCCACTAGATGGGCCCCTGAAAATGCCGTCGTGAAGACGACCAGGAGCAACACCGGTGTGAGCGGCTCAGGGGTGTCGAGAGGTGTACGCCGCTTTCTACTCAGTGGCTGATAACAGCCACTGTGCCAACTCGCGTCTTATGCAAGTTTTCACTTCCACCCCAGGAGCATTTAGCTCTAACGACTCCTCTCTGGACGGCCAATGAAGGCAAGCCAGAGCTGAGAGTCCTGCGGGTCCCCTTGGAGTCTACTCCGACCGACGAAGACACTTCGGAGACGGAGACCCTGACCGACTCTCGGGAGTACTCGGGTCCGTGGGGTCGTTACTCCCCAACAGCTCGCCACAAGCTGCCCTGCGGATATTAGTGTTGTCACTATAATAATTTATTTATTTATATACCAATTTTGTTTGTTTTTTCAAAGGGGTACGGAGACTACCTTGGATATTGATTATATGTGACCCTAGCACACGATTTTTATTTAATTGACTTCCTAATCTCAAAATATTTTTCACGCACTGTTTTCTTGGGTTGCGAGTTCAAAATTTAATTTCGCCTAGAACTGTGTTCAGAATTTACATTGTTAAAATTTCCAGCGAGAAAATTATACCTACATAAATTTATAGTTAATTTTGCGCGCACAAATCAGCGAGAGCAATCATGTCTGGAGATTTTAAAATAAGAATTTCGCTATAATTTATTTCAAAGCTACAAGTTTTTGAAACTATTTCACAACGTTTAAGCAGACAACAACATTTCCGCGTACATTAAGTCGTTGCATTCATTTTGCGTCATTGTGGAACACAAAACAGCAGTACAATTATCACTTCGGTCAGATGTCCTATTTCATTGTTAGAGACATCCGACCTTCAGGTTCTGGGGAAGTTATAGGCAAGAACTAATGAGACCTCTTTGTGCAGGGTCGTGGAAATGTTTTGACATTAGCCACGGCTGAATGGAGATACAGTTGTACAAACTAGCAAATAAAATAGAAGCAGAAAAATGTAATAGTATGCAGTGTTTATATCAGGCTTTAATTACATTATAGGTTTTTAATAAAATATGTTTGTATTATTAAAACAAGCTGATATTATAGTCAGATTGTGGAAAAGAAGAAGATAGGTACTTATAATATTAAGTGGCTCAGAAATGACTTAGCATCTCAGCTGAACCTGATGAGCTTAGGGACTACTGGGAATTCTGTTTTATTTATGTATAACTTATCCGTAGCTTATTTTCATCATTTTTTATTCTATAACAGTCTAAGACTTTATACGCCACGTACACAAACGTACTTTTAATTATCAACTTTTATTCAAAAGGTAATTATAAGTAGGTGTGCTACAAAAGTTAAATGATTAGTGGAAATACGGAACCCTAAAAGGAAGCAAAATTGCTTTACCTAAAATCGACGATCAATGAAAGTTTATATGTAAATAAATAAAATAAAAAGTCATTTATTGTCGAAAAAAAAATTACATACAGCAACGGATAAGCAAACAAAAAAAGACACACAAGCACAACAGGGACAATAGGGTGTAAGGTGTAAGTCCAATTAGGCTGTTGACTGTATTACGCAATAAATATGTATATTACATCGTGCATGGTTAGCACGAAAATGATTGAGAAAAAAAAAGAACCTGACGTCGTAGTCGCTAATCGTTTTGACTGTTCGAAGAGAAAAAAAAAACAACTTGATTTGACTTAACAGTCAACCACCCTATAAGCATTAAAAATTATTATATGTATATAATAATAATACATTCTTTATTTCAAGTTTAAAAACTCATACAATACAATTCAATAAATAAAACAACAACATAACATTAAACATAAATTGAAGCAGATGCTATAGACAGATCCTTTGTTATATACATTCATATATTATTTACCATTTTCGTCCAGGTGCACGGCTGTCCAGTGCTTTAGGATGTTATTGCTCGGGTTGACAGTAAACAGCGCCAGAATATCATTTTGCTGCGAATTTTGCCATACGTTTGCCCAAACCGAAGCTATGCGTGACCGCATGATTGCATAAAAATCAGGTACTCCCGCATCAGCAAACATGGTCTTAGCACTGCAGTAGCGAGGTTGTTTCATGAGTATTCTGAACGCATCGTTATACTGAACCCTGAGCGCGTTATATGAGCGTTTGGTGTAGTTACACCATAGTGAGCAAGTATAAAAGCACTGGCAGAATGCCCTAAATAAAGTAGTTTTTATGTCCGTGGTGCACTTGGAGAATCTTCGCGACAGCATGTTACAGCGGACCGCGAGCGCGCGTGTCCATGTCGTCGTGAAGGTTCTCCGTTAGAAAATGGCCTAAGTACTTGAAAGATGTTACGACCCGAACCGTCGAATATATAAATATAAATAAATATTAAGCGTTATTTAGTTTAATTAACGCGTTGGTTTAACTATTTTTTAACATCTTAACCTCTATTATGTGTATGATAAGGATCCTGATCGAATTTGTAGTCATCATCATTTTGCATTATTTTCGAGAACGATTGTTTCTGCTCTATACGGCACAACCAAAGTTAGAACCCACGATTTATTACCACCACACACGTAAGGTTAATCAATAATCATTGTTTTTATCCACAGGTTCAGGATTCATGCGACTATTCGGCACGGAGCTCGCGTCGCGCGGGTCCAGTCTAAACACATACTTCAGGCTGTTGCGGCCCCGTGGGGTTCCTCTAGACTTCCGCGAGATTCTGAAGCGTGTCAATACTCCTTTCATGTTCGCGATCAACATTCCTGGTGCAGTGACTGCTGCTGAGGTACGTGCAAGTAGATTTCTGGTTGAACTTGAAAATGACGAAGTTGTCTCGAGAATACATTTTTTGGTTTTTGCTCATTAATATTGTTTAAAATGTAACATTTATAATTTATTATGCAGTGAACTAACTAACAATGAAAACTTGATCTCGAAATGCGTTTAACCATTCATAAGTCAAGTCACCTGGAAATCCATCGTCGCTATCTGTAAAAGTCCAGTTATCATTTCACTAAAAGCAGCTACTGGACGACATCATGGTCTATGGGCAATTCAGCATACTTTTGACATTAGTGAAATCATTATAAAGATTTTTTTTTAATGAGCAGACGGATCACCTTATAGTAAGCGATTACCGCCGCCCATGGACACCTGCAACACAAGAGGGGTTGTTAGTGCGTTGCCGGCCTTTAAGATGGGAGTACGCTATTTTCTTGAAGGTTGGAAGGTTGGAAGATCGGTCCGGAAATACCGCAGGCGACAGTTCATTCCACAGTTTAGCTGTGCGAGGCAGAAAGTTCCTGGAGAAACGCACAGTTGAGGACTGCCAACCATCTAAGTGGTTAGGATGGAAATGTTGTCGCGTAGGGCGATGGCGAAAAGAAGCGGCAGGGATTAATCCGAACAATTCCTCGGAGCACTCCCCGTTGTACATGCGATAGAAAATGCAGAGCGAGGCCACATCTCTACGCAGCGCCAAGGAGTCAAGCCGATCCGAAATACACTGGCAGTCGACAATTCGAGTCGCTCTTCGTTGAATGCGGTCCAGAGGGAGAAGCTGGTACTGGGATGCCCCTGCCCATAGATGAGAACAGTATTCCATGTGCGGGCGCACCTGCGCCTTATAAAGCTGTAGGCGTTGGGCCTGTGTGAAATACTGTTTCGATCTGTTGAGCACACCGAGCTTTTTGGAGGCTAATTTGTCCTTACTCTCTAAATGGCCGCGGAACTGGACTTCACTTGAGATGTCGACGCCAAGAATTCCGATACCGGCTGTGGCAGTCAGGGGAGTGCTCTCAAAACGAGGTGACACGACAGACTTTAACTTTTTAGCGGTAAACGCGCAAACTTGTGTCTTCGTAGGGTTACAACGGACTAAGTTAAGTCGACCCCATTCAGAGACTTCTTTTAGGGAAGGAAGTTAAATGAATGTTGTTACTGTGACTTGTTGTTACTGGCGGTTGCCTGACTAACTTATGGTTGTGGAGCTCATCTTCCTTCGATCCTTCAAGTTTTGGATTAACATTAGTGCCTAATGTTGTCTCTGCTACTGCAGCTTTAGTATAATTTATTTTTACAAAACTGGCTACCTATTTTCTAAGGTTAGCATATTTTATCACGTTTCGCGCTTTAAATATCAAATCGCGAAGGTGTGTCCTTCTTACCCGAGTCGCGGCAAGACATGCTAGCCCTACCGGTACTATTAGCGCGTATCCTAGTGCACAGTCTTACGCGAGACTAAACTTTGGTTGATGCGCGTGGTCTTTAATGATTTTATTTTTATTTATATTAGTGTTAGGATACAATTTACTGGTGTGTATCGCGTCTTATAAATACTTGAACTGTAGGTGGCCGCTAGTTTTTGTCAACGCGTCAAACATAGATCTAACGCAACCGAATGAGCTTTGTTTTTTAGTGTATAGTTTAATCATTTCTGTCATACAGAATAATACACCACAACCTCTAGCCTGAATAGCTACTGCTCGACCTAGAAACAGGAAAACAACCTTGCGCTTTAACAGTTATTAAACGTTTATTGGATTTAACTTTGACTAAAAGCCGAACAATGTTTCAGCGAATGTTATTTGAATAACAGTGTACCGATTTATTTTTTAATTCATTTCGTAGTAAAAAATTATGTAAAAAAAATTTAAACGTCATGAAAAAAAGAAATGAATATAAGAGGGTATACGGCATTTTCATAGGCAGCGTTCAGGAAGCGAAGATAATCTTTTCTTTCAAAATACCGCAAGTTCTAAAGCGACAGTTTGTAACCAGTAAATGACAAACTTAGTTTTCATCGGCCTCAAAACCAAAAATATGTCATTATGTTAATATATTGTATTGGGCTAAATTGGTAGCTCATTATGCCCTTTTTCATTGACCTTCGTTTGACATACTTAAGCTTAAGCTTCTATACAAATTATTAAATAATTATAATATTCCGTGTTCTATTTCTTTTCTCCAATTGATTAAAAGAAGTGATTACAACGAAATTAGAGGGGAATAAAAAATATGCCACGCCACGCTAAACTTGCGACGGAAGATTTGATAGCGCGGGTTTTGACGTTTTTACAAGTTTTGATACGTATGTGTGGGTCAAATCTTGGAAGCTTTTTGTTGAAATTTGACCTACTTCCCGATTTTCAATTGAGCTGAAAATTTGCATGAATATGTATGTCGGGGGATAGTGATACTGATGATAGAGACATGAGGTCTATAAGAACTCTGTGATGAAACAACGCAACCTAATTGTGTTTGGGGTTTTTAGAATTGTCTCGATGAGTATTAGTTGCCTATGAGAAGAAGTACAGTCAGCGATAAAAGATTGTACTAAAATGATTAATTTTCCTAAAACTTAGGTATTCCTTAATAACTCTGAAAGTATACTTGATTGAAATTTCGATAGTCAAATCCCTCGTTTATCATATATCCCTTCAATTGTCATACCACTTACGAATATAATAATAAAATCAACCGTTTCGTCTTTACACAGTTTACACACAATCCTTTCGGCAAATACCTATCTAATACATTTTTTTTCCATAACTAGTTCAAGTCATGTTCTTCGCAACAAGCAGACAGGTAATACCTACCGTTGACAAATATTGTACATACAATAATATTTGCCACATTTAAACAAACGCGAAAATTCTACAACTCACTGAGCGGTTGGGAGCGTTAAATTGAATATAAATTTCTTGATAAAAATAACTTTTTTGATATTTACTGCACTAATGACGCAGTATTGCAGTCCGATATTACTGCCAACTGCATTGCTGCCGCGAATGTCGAAATTGATGTCCAAATCAAATTTAATAATACTCGTATCACATCGTCCTAGGCATACATTACTTTTCCTGGCTTTCATTCACGTGTACTATAATAGGTTAGAACGTATGTTTTTCGTAGTGTATCTGCTTGTGTTATCTGTGGAAAGGGTCCAAACCGAGATGAGCTCGTTACACGAGATTTGTTGGGGAATGTAAATAAATAGTGAGCCTGTAATATTTGCCAGTCTCTTAACTATGTTTGGGCAAGGCATTGAGCTCCAGGCGAAAAGGTTGGATCAGGTTAAGATGAATTTAGGTACGAGTGGGCAAATAGCGTTAGGTGATGTTGGCTTTTATATATTGCGTATACATATGGATTGTAAATATTGGAGTACTTAAGGCGTATGTGTTGTGGATTACCTACTTATTCGTTCTTGAGAACTCAAGCCTTTTACCCCTTAAAGAGGCTTAGGCTCTCGACATAAAAGGCACTCGTATTTACACAAATTAAATTATCTCATTCCTATTTTCCGTTCCCTAAAGGAGTTAGAACTATAGTAACAGAAATGCCTAGAAATGAGTACATTTGTACACTGAAAAAAAAAGGTCTATCGAGCACACATTAAGATTAACTATTTTATACAATATCAACAAATGTTTAAAAACAGTAAAATACAAAACAGGAAAGTTACCTGTTTGAACATTTCTAAGTATTGAACAAAACGATAAAAATAAATGAACAGTCATTACATTTTGACTAATCAAAACAGTAAAATTTACTGTCTCTTCGGAACAGTAAAATTTGCTATTTTGTTCGATAGGCTCATATGGAAAAAGCATTAAACGTTGATGCAATTTCAATGGCTTTAATTGTTTTTTTCAGTGTATCGTAATTTTATTGTTAAGCAATTTAAGTCACAATCAGAAGTTAAGTACCTATATTAACTTCCGGGTACAGATCAGATTTTCTTTTGTTGTATGATGATCCTTTGAAAGCCGACCAAATGTCCAAAGAAAACATAACAGGGTCAATTTAATTAATCCCTAGTATATCTGTAGACATTTCTTTGAAATATAATACCTACACAATCAAGTGGAACCCTTGAATGTTCATTGACGTGTTGTTACTTGTTATGAAAACAGTACGAAGCCTACACAAAAGGCCTTGCGAGCCCTCAGCGTCGCGGACTACAAAGAAAGGGTAGAAAGGGGTAGAAAGTACCGTTATAAAAGAAACTGTCCATGTCCTATTTGTGAAAGGAAATATGAGCTGTTTTTTGGCTTGTTGGGTTTAATAAGGCGTTACTCGTAATATTTGGGTTGGTGGTATACATTTACATTTTGAGCTATGTTAGGATAGGGGGTTGGTGCAGGAATGATTTGATGTATTTATAACTGTGTTAATAATAAATTAGTTATCAAACTATGAATCAATAATAGACAGTAATTTCCAAATATTAGAATAGTTTTTGTTTTTACAGTTTTTACCTATTTTTTGGCTATGTATACACTAGAACAGTCGCTAATGTGTCTGCTGGGCCCAGGGCCTTTATTATGAATGCTAACTCGCTCGTTAGGTATTGCGCGACGATGTCGTTTTTAGTACCTTCAAGTGAAAGTTTTAGTACCTTCAAGTGAAAGTTCGTCGCGTTGATTCGTCATTTCGTTTATCAGTCAGGGCGTCACACTCACGAGCAACGGACGTCTGAAGTGTCTATGTGTCTGTTAGACCCAGTAGTGACCGTTAACTTATGTTAAGTTTTCTTACTTCTGGGTCGACTGGACCTTATGAGTGACTTATTACTTACGTGACTAGTATTTATATGATCTAAAACCATTATGTCTTTAAAGTTTTTAATTTTTCAGCATAAAACTTAACTGCCCATAGGGCTTTGTCACAAAAAGATAGCATAATTGAATTACAAGAATATTAAAACTCTTCTGAAACTGAAAATAAAGATGTTGGACGATTTTGTTTTAATATACATTGATATAGTTTTTAGCCATTTTTGATGAAACGTTTAACATTACATTTGAAAGCGCAAAAAAAGTTAAAAATGTCATTTATTGATTTAGATTAGCGAATATTTGGCGAATATTCGCTAATTAAACTGTTTATTATAATTTCATGAATGCATTATAATCTAATTTAAGGAATATAATGGTCTCACTGCGTTCGAGCGCCAAACTACCTCGACTGAAATGAGTGCTTTTCACAATCTACTATTTCAAGTTTTGGTCGAGCTGGTGAACTTACAAAATTTTGATACATACACGTGTACACTTCCTTTTACGGCCTTAAATCTTTTTACAAGATTCATTACTTATTTCACTTGAGTGCAAGGAATGGCGAATTGGCGACGAAACGTGACCGAAATATATTAAATAAAAGTTGATACAATAATGCCGAAATGTAAGAGGATTCGTAATAAAAATATAACACACAATTGTGGTGAGTTAAAATATACATTTATTAAATATACGCTTCAAGTATACGGTTAATACGAATTGATTAGCGATCATTGAGCTATAATAGTAATAACACTTAGTTTCTTGTTAGCGATGGATTAAATATGGTGGCAGGAGCTACCACAATACGAACACCACATATTTTGTTGTTTTTTTTTAATAATAATGGAGGCAAACGAGCAGCCGGATCATCTAACACAGCCGTCCATGGACACCTGCACCAGAGGGGTTGCAAGTACGCAGCCGGCCTTTAAGATGAGAGTAAGCTCTTTTTGGGAGTGTAATTGTTATAAGTAAAAAGTTTATAAATCATCACCAATAGGGATGTAACCAATATAACAACGCGACGTGGCCCACAAATGTGCTAACGGCCGCAAAAAGATAACTCGAAGTTTGAGTTTTGTACTTTTGGTAGTGGGCTGTTATATTTATTTGCGTATGCGGTGGGAGGTTGGGAACAGTAAGTAAGTATAACGGGTTAGCACTAATTGACTAGCACGTTATCTTTTCGCGGATCAGCAAAGTAATATTTTTTGTTTTAATTAGTATGGATTTCCGCAAAGCTCCTGATTCTATTCATTAGATAAATAAGTATTCAGTAATTAAGCTTATTTCTCTATGTTCTAGGATTATAAGCATAAGCAGTACGAGTAGTGTGTACCAATACTTTTCAAACTCAGTCTAACAAGGTGCACTGAGTACAAAAGTTGTTTACTAGACCTGTCAGGCAGCTAACCTACTAATTCTCCGTTCAACTCAATGCATGCGTGAAATTCAATATCCCGGTGTGTGGCACACCAAGGGACCAAGTCTGTTTTAGCAATTTGATAAGGATTTAATCTTGTTTTGATATAATCTTGACCGTGAGTACCATTCAGCGCTAGCGGCTTAGGCTGATCGTTGCTGAGGAAATATCTCATAAGATATTTCGCCTGCACTTATTGGTACGTGTGAGATATCTGATGATTAGACTCAAGGTATTGAAATGAGATGAAAACCATATCAAGATGAGATGAAAACCATATCAAAATGAGATGAAAACCATATCAAATTGTTAAAACTGAATCGGCCTTCAACATGCAATATCGGTGCAATAACGCTGGACTTCGTTAGTTGCCGGCACTTTACTGTGCCAATAGCGGCGTGTTGACGTATGTTGCTATTTTGGTTTAACGTTCATACACCGCCGCTACTGCACAAAATGTTGAAAAAGTGAAGACAGAAGAAAAGTTCACCAAATAGTGTTACATGCATTAACGTTATCTTAATAGCTAAAGCTACTAGAGTGTCATTAACATAAAATAGGGGGTTAACTTATTTATTATAAAGCTTTTTTGGTAAAAAGTTTTTCTGTTTAATTTTCTGTATTATTGAGTGACTTAAACTTTACTAAGTATTACTAATACTTATATAATAGCCTCAGCCTATATAAGTCCCACTGATGGGCATTGGGCACAAGCCTCCCTCTCATACCCGAGAGGGCTCGGGCTATAGACCCCACGCTAGCTCAATGCGATACATACACCTTTGAATTTCTTCGCAGATATATTGCAGGTTTCCTCACGATGTTCTCCTTCACCGAAAAGCTAGTGGTAAATATCAAATGACATTTCGTACATAAGTTCCGAAAAACTCATTGGTGAGAGCCAGGATTTGAAGCCGCGACCTCCAGGTTGAAAGTCAGACGTCATATTCACTCGGCCACCACCACTTATATAAAATAAAATTCGTGTTTGGCTTTCTTAAATAAAAGTGCGTGTAATTCGAGATTAAAAAGAAAACAAGAGCTACTTCCAAATACTTGTGTAAAAAAAATAACACCTGATTTTTTTACCCCGAATTTCACGCGCTTACTCTCATAAAATATAATGTCGCTTTAGAAAGAGGGAGAAATCGCTTCCCTGTGCACATAAGTCGCTTCAAAATTGATAGCGAAACACGCACGATGCTTCTAAAAGCATTCTGTTGGCTCGGAACAAATAATTCCGGAATAGCAGAGAAAGATGTTTAACTCCGAGGTTCTCTCCGAACAACGGCGATAAAGCAAAAGTCGTATGTGTGCGAACTTTATTCGCATATACGTCGTTTGGAAGGAAAGAGGAAGTAAACTGAAGATTTACGTAGGTAAAAGCGTCAGAACTTGGGACATACAGCGAACGAGGAGCGTCGTTCGAAAAGTCGATGTTCGAATGAAAATTTGAAATGTTGAGATCTGGAGATGAGAGACCATCTGGTATTGGTTCGTGCGCTTTTGGTCCATTTTTTCCGTTCGAAAGAATATTGAGGGTGGATGTTGGCGGTAACATCGAAAAATTTGCCTCTCAGAATTTGTGATTTTTCAATGTTTCGGTAGGCCTGAGGATGCCGTTTATTGTATTACTTGGATGCGTATGTGTAAATGGTGAAAAAGTGATAAGTTTCTAAATTTTCTAAACGTTTTAAAACTGCAGTCAATTTATTATATTTTAAATAATAAGTTATTTGTATTTCACAATTTCAATGAATTTCTAATTCGAAGAATATTCAGTTAATACTTAACTAAGTATAAGTTACAACTTTAATCAACGAAATTACTAAAGAGAAGGTAGTTGGGGAATGCTCATAATATCAATATGATTACCTATTATTGATCTGTATATTCAATATCGAAAATACGAACATAATCACACACGACTAAAAGCAAATTCCTCTAATCAGTTGGTAATTTATCTAAGTGGTTTAAAACCGCCAAATTTTGCATTAATTACCTAAACATGCAATGCAATATTAGATAGTTACCTACTATCAAATTCTAACGAAACTTTGATAAGTGAATTATTATTAAAGCACACAACCAACCTACAGATACAGGTTCTACATTTATTGGCAGCATATGAAAGGAGCTTATGAATAAACTCGAGAATTTGGGACGGGTACCTATCGCCGTGACCAGGTGGCCTAGTGGTCAAGCTAAAGCCTTGACCACCGCGTAAGCTGAAGACGCCTGTTCGATTCTGGCCTTGATCACCGGAGGGCTTGGTTACTTTGTTCTTTAGTATATGACATCTATTTCAGTTTATAATTTATATATCGTGTGACTACTTAATAACACAAATATTCAACTAGTGGCGCTGTGAGCTGTTGATCTCGTAAACCCCAATGGCTCCGCCTTTTTTTTAATTTTCCAAAAACTGAATCAACAATAAAATTCTATTTGAGAAAGCGACATGTGGACTAGAACAATCGGACATAATTTGTGTAAACATCTGAATCATACGATAGCATTCTTGTTCAAGCTGGAACGGGGATCTTTGTTAATGCTCGGTCAATAAAATAATTTTATTTGTTTCCTATAAACGAAAGGTTATAGAGAGTCGAGTCACTAGAGAAAAAAAAAACAAGGCATGAGGCAAGTATTACGGCTAATTAAATTATAAACGTTAACTACCCTTACTAGCTTCATATTTACATATTACTGCTCTGCTGCTTTCTCTTACAAAGTGCTGCTATTACACACCTTCTTAGAAGGCTCATTGTAACCAATCTAAAGTTAGTTCTTAAAGATAACATTACTGGTTACGAAGTGTCTGTGCCAAGCAGTTTCGGTAACGGGCACGAACTCGCTATTCAACTATAAATTAAACTCCTAAGTAAGTACTTTCCACACTAGATTGAACTCGCAAGCAAAAGCCAACTTTCTGCGGCATTACTTGACTATACTTATGCTAACAGTTCCTATATAAGAGCAAAACACCTTTGAGAAGATCACTCGAAGATAAGCAAAACTCCTCCAAGATTTGTGAAGATTATTAGATAAAGTTCGTTAGAAAAACGGATCGAAAATACGAGAGATACGAGTATCTTTCGTCTGCGCATATTTGGCTCGCATAAGTAGAAACATATTTTAAAAACTATATACTTAGAGTAGATTCATACATTTATTTAATTTTCAACGCAATTTTCAATGAAAAATGGGAAAATCCATAATGGCTGCTACTTTTACAATTTGGACTACGAATTTATGTTAAAGGGCTTTCAGATCCTCATATATCAATACAACAATACAGCATAGGAACAAAACTAATGAAATTCAGGATGGCGGCCATTTATTACAATTTTGACTACGAAATCATATTATGGAACCTTTCGAATCCGCAGATATAAATTTTCATCATGATCAGATTAAAAATTAAGAAATTCAAGATATCGGTCGTTTGTTTCAATTTTGACTACGGATTCGGATTCATATTAAGCGGCCTTTTAGATTTTCATTATCAATGTTTTCCATGATCAGACAAATGAATGAAAATAAGGAGAAAATCAAAATGAGCGAACTTTGTCCATTGTTGTCCCCGTTTTGTTATATTAAAAGTCCCTCCGCACACCCGCAGGTCCCGGTTTCCAATTCACACAGACCAGATCACTACCAACCAACCCTACTATCAACCTACTAATATTTTATATACCTCCTACAAGGCCCAGTTTCTCAAGTACCCACCACAATTGTCCAAGCAACAGTCCACCCTACAGTCTACCACAAATGAAATGACCAGTATAACAAGACCGCACACAAATAGCTTTTGGGACAGCAATTAACTTCTAGATCACATAACACGTTGACCGAGCCTGCTCATAATTAAATGAATAAAATTTAATGCTCTCAACATTACGTTAAACCAATTTCATGTAAATTAAAACAAAATTGAATATCTTCTGATAGTTCAATAAAAAACATTGAAATGCCGGATGTGCTATATAGAGTGTAAGAACTTTGCTTCGATAAAAACGGGTCACTTGCGTGTTTGAAGTCGGAAGATTGTTCGACATATTTCGCTCCATAACGGGCAGCTTCAACGGTAGCACGCATTGCCGGAGCGACGCAGACACATATATTTAACAAGAAAAAAAAAGTCACTTATCATTTAACAGTTGTATTTATATTTTTATATCATTAATTTTTTTTTGTAAATGACGAAACTTTACTTCTACAGAAAAGACTATGCACTTTTCTATCAAATTTTATTCACTTCTGTGCATTTCTCTAAATCACAGAGTGCATAGTAATGATTTTTTAAATTTAGTGCTACTTCTTTGAGGCATGAATAGCGAACAACAAATTTGACTATTCTGTTTTCCAATTTTTTATGGCTGTTTTCTTCCACAGGGCTTGGAAATAAAGGGTCAAATGGTGTTCTGCCCGGAATCCGACTCGCTTCTGTTCGTGGGCTCCCCCTTCCTAGATGGTCTGGAAGGCCTCACTGGACGCGGTCTCTTCATCTCTGACATTCCACTGCATGATGCCACGAGAGACGTGATCCTGGTTGGAGAACAGGCTAGAGCTCAGGTATTGTACAAATTTGTATGGAACTGGTATAAAAGACACGGGGATTTCGTCTGAGTGGGATGATGATAATGATGATTGATAAAAAATATCCTATGTCCTTCCTTGCACATCAAACTGTCTCCATACAAAAAAAATGTTAATTAACAGACAGACAAACAGAATGACAGACAGAGCTACTTTTACATTTATACTATTATTAAGTAGGTAACATTATCACAATCCTCAATTAGGTAAACTTTACATCACCTTCAGGAGACTGTATTTAAGTGAGTCTTCTCTTTTGTTCTAAAGAGATAGTACATTAGTGACACAAACTAATTATTATCATTAAAAATAATCAATCAACTGGTGCAAGTTGTAAATATTTAGATAGATAAGTGCATTGCTCAACAAGACGGGAAAACCCGGACTGCTCGCTCAGAAGTTTTTAATGGCTGAAGGCCGAGAGGGACTCAGGGAGAAAATTATCAGTTTTAACGATGTACAATTTGAAAAATGCTAAACTGTGAGTATTTTACTACTAGAATTACAGCGATGCATGTGCGGTATATTTGTAATAGGTAGGTATTGTTGGGAGTCAAGAATTGCAACAAGAATTGGTCCGACAGACTAGAAAACATTCTTAGATTGCGCCAAGAGATAAAAAAGTAATATATGTATTTAGAAAATAAAATACTTCTTAGATCATATTTTGACGTATTGCTGCCGCAGTTTATAAATTTAATAAAATAACACCTGTCAGATAAATACACAGCATAAGTATCTGATGTAAAAGTTATTATTTTGTCTTAAAATTCAAAAAATATATTGGTCAATTAAATAAGCTAACATTGCAAAAACTTGCCAGTAAGAACGCACACTTATCCCGTTATGCTGCATATTTGACGTAGCACTTGACATGAAAATTTAGCGTGGTCCGACTCTATTCCACAATGGCTTATACGCGGCAGGCAGCCGAAGAAAGAATTACAGATCAGATTTTTGCTTTGTTCAAAAACCTTTCCAACCCGACATCAAGCTTATAACTACCACACAATCCCAAAACTTTTAAAAATTGCAGGGAATTTCAGTTAATCGGATTTATACCTCTATCCGGAGCGTCCGCTCCAGTGAATACCGGTTAAAACCGCTCTCGGCCAGTTAAGTTGTCAAAGCTTTTACTAGAGTCCACTTGTTGATTTGTTCCGGAGGACGCTTGATGCTCATGCCATGCCGAAACTTTTTGGCTTAATAGATTTAAAGGATTAAATTAAAAAGAAATTGTTGAAATTAAAAAGGAATCATAAAACTCTTTTACCTTTAACTGAAGTTTTTAAATTTAATTGTTTCGATTTGTATCAAAACCTCACGTTACGTTGGTGACAAGCAAATATACGGCCCGCCTGATGGTAAGCAGTCTCCGTAGCCTATGTACGCCTGCAACTCCAGAGGAGCGCATACATTACATATTCGGAACGCCGACCCCAAAAGGAACTGAGAGAGAGACCGAGATATTCTGGATGTAGTCTGAGTTTTCTTAAATGCCATTACCATTTTGTATACGTATATGTGTGTTTTTATGGTACCTACGTATATATAGTTTGGCAAGCCATTTACGTCAGTAGATAAAGGATAAACGACAAATTTAAAAAATGTAGGCGCGAAGGGTTATCCTCCCATAGAAAATTTTAATTTCGAGCCTTTTTCTACTGAAAAAGAGGGTTTGCCAAGGTACAATATCGTATTCTATCGTTTAGTTCCTAAAAATCCGAATTTAAGTGACGTGACGTAATTTTGCTTATCGTTAGATCCAAATTTTTCCAAAATTTCGTGTAGGTATATTTATAAAACATGTTCATCCACCCACTTCTCAACCGAATCTTTTATCTAAGTATTTGTAAATAACAGTTGGAAGTTTATAGTAATTAGAAGTGTATTACAGGATGGTCTTCGAAGAAGAATGGACAAGTTAAAGAACAGAATAGAAGAAGCAAGTAAAGCTGTGGACAAGGAGAGAGAAAAGAACGTCAGTTTGCTGCATTTGATATTTCCACCTCACATTGCAAAGAGACTGTGGTTAGGTAAGTATGGAAAACAAACACACTCATATTTTTAAGAATTTGATTTCATCTCCAGTTTTTTTATTGCTTTCATAAGTAGGTAGTATTTACTTTTCTTTAAATGAGTTATATTTGCTAAATTGTTACTTTCGTTGCCAACTTAACCGACGACGACATTTACAAAAGTCATTAAAAAACCGGCCAAGTGCGAGTCGGACTCGCGCACGAAGGGTTCCGTACCATTATAAAAACGGCAAAAAAATATGTTTGTTGTATGGGGGGCCCCTTAAATATTTATTTTATTCTGTTTTTAGTATTTGTTGTTATAGCGGTAACAGAAATACATCATCTGTGAAAATTTCAACTGTCTAGCTATCACGGTTCATGAGATACAGCCTGGTGACAGACGGACGGACGGACAGCGAAGTCTCAGTAATAGCGTCCCGTTTGACCCTTTGGGTACGGAACCCTAAAAATGCCAGTAATATCACAATTTTAAACATAAAATAATTTTTCATACATGTTTAGAGGTCCAAGCGAGAGATAATTCTCGGTCTACACTTGTCTACCACTCACCGCTGCCTCCAGCGCCAATCAGGTCTATTCGAACGTACACTGACATTAAAATGATGTCATTCAGTTATCGTGCATTTCGCTCGTACTTGTCCGTACATGTATTGGTGCCAGCAGGCGTACGATAACTAAATGACAACATTAAATATCATTCTGACCAGCTAGCATGAGTTGCGTTCTCGCGCGCGAGTCCATACTTGATCTTGTCGTCTGAACAGTTTGAGAACAGGTTATGACCGCTGTAATTATTTCCAACATAAGTCAAGTTGGAAGGTGTCTCCCCTCTGCGAGTGTGGCGAAGAAGAACAAACCATTGAGCACATATTTTGGCGCTGCCCTCTTCACTTCTATCCCGGCCCAGCTGAAGATCTAGATGCCTTGACACCCGACGTAGTTACCTGGCTTAACAACCTCAAATCTGTTCTCTGATTGCGTAACCATGCATGCCATAAGATTCAGTCCATACTTGAAGTCGCGCTAGATGTATTTAAATGGAGGTGAGGAGGAGGAGAACTCATGCTAGCAGGTTGGTCAGTGTACGCTTTAATAGGCCTGGAGGTATGTTGTGGCTGATATTTGAACGTCATTTAGGGAAAAGGTCCAACCTGTAGGTTGGATCTGGATCCTTTTACCTACCTTTCTTTAAAATCTGTCAAACTAAACTTCCTCTCAAAAAGAAAAGTCATTCATTTCAATGAAAAATATTTGAGGATGGGTCCTTTTCGCTAAATTACGTCCAGTTAAGACGTTCACTTCAATTACTCGGAAAGTTAACGTTAGGCATTATGTATTATCATTCACAGATTAAAAACATTGTGGTCAGTTAAAAGTCTTAATGGTTTGCTGAGAATAGGGGTGATGACACATGTTGAATTTTATAACAAAATATAGTAAAAAAAAGCAAATTATCACTATAATTTGGATATTAAAATAATACATACAAGCCTTGAAATTAACGAGTTTACCAAAAACATCGTGCATGCATTTCTGCAGCCGACTGTGTTGGAAATCAATGCCGCTATCATAAACATATATACATAAACAATTTCATGTTTACTCTTCATATCTTCGCCTTAGTTTTGTCATACCGAGCACAATTTGTATTTGGAAATGTTGACTTAGAGAAACACGCCTCCGCTCCGTTAATGTGTCTTCAAGTGTGACACGCTCCTTGTGTATGTCTTTGGCAAGCCTATTGACTTATTATTTCGAGTGACATGCCAGTCAACTCGAGTAATGTCAGCGACCTAATTTACTCGAACACAAAGGGTCGTGTATATTCCTTTATAAAGAGGTACAGTCCAGTTAATACAAAGCTCTCTATGATATCACAATTGTATAAAATACTATTTTGGAACGTTGACTTGTAAAAATATTTGTGAAATCAACCGTACCTAATCTCTCGTTCTCAAAAAAAAATCATAACTTAATCTGATAAATTGTTTAGTTATGAATTCCATTATGGATTTTTAAGAGAACGGTTTATAAGAGAAAGTAGCGTTCTAGGTTTCATTGACAGGATGACCCAGAAAAACATGGGAATGTTTGAAAAATAAGCATTCAAGTTCAAATAAACTTTTCTTTAAATATAGCCAGCATACCATTTCAATGCCTATAGATATTGTACATTTTCAAGACCCCTTTACTCAGCTCAGCCCCTCGGATACAACCGCGAAAACCGAAATTCGCAAATTGTGGGGAACTTTCTCTTTAACTCCAATAAAAGCATAATTAGAGTGACAGAGAAAGATGTAGGCCCTCTGTTTCAACTAGGTAAACCCCCATGGGTGCACATGCAATTTTTCAATTAACATACAGCGTGTATTTTTGATACGACCAAAAATCAAAGGGCAGTTAGTTTAGGCTGTAATTAACACACTTTCATAGGTTTTCATAAAAAATGGAGGACTTTTATTTTTTCATACAAAATATGCAAAATTAATTATGCTCTGGTAGTGAAGACTAAACTAAAAAAAACTTTCAGAATTGTTTTATAGCATTAAAACCTTCATATCAAAAATACACACTGTATAGGTATTCTGACGTATAATTTTGGTCCGAGGTAAATACAAGACGACGGTTTTGGCGTAGCCATGGCAACTTGGTACAAGAAAAGGTTGTTGGTATAGGAGATTTAGCCAATCTTATTGTCAATCTACAGACTCGAGGTAAGTTGATTCCAGGGGCGGGGTGAAGCGTGTCTATTCTGTATGAAATACTATTATTTATTCTGTGAAGCTGGGTATCTGTTTACCATTGAGCAGTGTACCCATATTATTATAAGCTTTCTATGATTTGTTCAAGAACCTTATGATACAACCGGTATTGTGGCATCGTTGCTCTGTCGCGGATATCAGGTGGCGTCTCCGAAATATCTGGATCGCTCATTATACATGAACAACAAAGCAAATGAATAAGTATGCAGTATAAAGCATAGCGTAATCGTAGAACCTACCTACTGCAAACCATTAAAAATAGCTTATATCAACATACACCCAACATACACGTGTAATGGCGTCACGTGACTGCGTACTCTGTTATAGCTCTTTACAAAAAGATTTGTGTGTATGTGTCATGTTAAATACAGGGTTATTATTGTAATCGGGCGTGGCCAGTTGAATGTCAAGCAAACCAGTATAAATCTACTCTAAGATAATTTTGTCGTCTTTTCAAGGCCTAAACATCAAATCAACATGAAGTCAGCATCAAAAGTAGCGGATCAAATAACGTTTCAAAAGTATCTACCATTCTGTAACAGCTTAATAAAAAGGGATGGTTCTATGTGTAGAACAATGAATACTGTAAAACATATACTTTCGAACCTACATTTTAGAAATTTAACTATATTTGGAAAATTTATCCGGAATATCAGATACTTTTGGCGCGTTGTTTCATCCGCTACTATTGATGCTGACTGTACTTACGCGTTCTCATAATATAGACTTCCTTCGGTCGTATTTAATTCATCCCCACTCATTGCAAATTTTTGCAGTTGTGTCGTAATGTACTATTACAGTATATGTGATGCTGCTTTACCGCACTAGTGGGATAATTAGCACATTAGGTAACTGCCGAAACATTAAAGGGCCATGTGTACTGTTAAAATGTTGTACGATACATGTGCGAATAGGCAACTCGCAACTCGTGTCGATTTAAAACACTACTTTCAGTCGTATTTAATTTATCCCCAATCATTTCGAATTTCCTATTTTTCGCACATGTATCGTAATGTACTATCATTACATAGTTAGGATTAAAGTAAGTAATAGGTACACTGGTTTACTTGAAGCAAAAGTTTGGTAAGCCGGAGGGTATAATCTCAGGTGTGGTGTAAAGTTCAGATTGTATCATAAAAGTTACAGCCGCAGGCGCGACCGTGGGTAGATAACTCAGTTGACGCCCTTTTATGACGGCTCGCTAATTAATTAAAATAACGTACTGCGGCATAACATATAAGCTTACCTATTTTAGAGGCGTTAGGTGTGTTTTAAAATTATCTTCTTATTCATATCATGTTAAGCTGCGTGTATTTTTTATATAACCACAAACTTAAACGAGACGTAGGTTTTAGTGGTATGAAATGATTGTAAAATAAGAATTTACTTTAAACCACAACAGCATAATTAATTATTGAATTTTTTCGAGCATAAATGTATAATTTTGAGTTACAACAAAGAAATGATACCATTCTTGCTGATTTATTTTATATGGAAAAAATAAAGCCGTCCATTTTTAATAATACCTATGAAAGTGTGTTCATTGAAGTTCTTTGTTTATGTGGTCGTATTGAAAATACATGTTACTTTTGGGAGTCCACGAAGATGTCGCAAATTACAAAATGCCATTTTCTTATACCTCTGAAAACCCTGAAAAAGCTATCTTTGGTCTGGTTTCCAAGACTTGGTTAGCTAATTTTATTGCCACTATATCCTTGAGCTTTACGCATTTTATTGAGATACCATACATTACCAGAATTTAGTAAGCGACAGTCTCGTGGAAGTCTATACAGCTGAATTTAACCCTTACAATCACGAAGTACAAAATAATTGAAAAACTACAAGTATGTGCACTTGTATAACAATGTTATAAAATTTCGAAGTCGATTTTAACCTTCCTTTTTCTAATAGCCTTATCGTTTTGATACTTTATAAGTTTATAAGTATACACGTTCTATAGAGGTACAGATGATAATTTAATAATCTGTACCCCTAGTGTAAATTTTATCGACATCATAACGTGACGAACGCGTTTGCGTTAAGTCTCATTTTGTATAGGATTTTGAGTTTCCAAAACGTCCCTATGGCGCGTTCTTTCTAAATCCAATACAAAATGAGACTAAACGCAAACGCGTACGTCACGTTTCAAAATCGAATTTATTTACACTAAGGGGTACTAGTAAGAAGTACAGACGGCGACAATGAAGTATTTAATTAAATATGAAATTTTTGGCAGAAATTTATACCCCAGATTCATTACGACCGACAATTGAGCGTCAAGGAGGCATATTCCTGGTCCTTCTTTTTTTTATGTCGAATTAAAGGTAAAATTAAAATTACTGAAAAGTCTGTAGGTATCTTTTTGTTAAAAGCACCCGTCTCTTTGGTCAGTTTTTGAGTGAGTGAACATTGTGTATATAATAATCGAATAAAGCCTTTAATAGTGTACTAATCTTAGTCAAAGTGCATGCTCAACGTGGACTAACTCAATTTCGTACGCAAAAATATATATTTTTGCACTTTTTAGCATGCACTTTGGCCTTTTATTGATTATGATTGTTATATATATTGTCAGAGTTGTCAAATTTAAGGGTGCTGGGTCAGATAGGTTTCCGAGGCAACCACTCACTTAACCTCTAGCAGTTTGGCGTCCCATGGTTCTTATACTAATACAAATTATCTCCAATGAAATTTAAATCTTTATTAAATAGAACAGAGATGCTATTTTTGTTTTTCGAAACAAATTCATTTCTATTTTCTAATACAAAAAAAAAACTCAAAACAATGTTTATTGTATGGTGGGCCGCTGGAAGTAACATGCAGCAAGGGTATGCCATCAAAAAGGTGAGCCGGAAACATCAAGTTCGCAGGGAACGTTCTAAACTGCTTATAATTCGTACACAGAATATATATTTTAATGTAATACGAGTGTTTTATTATAATAACGCTTGTCTTGATTTTAAATCACCACACTAATAATATACATCAGTTAACATTCCTATTCTTATTTATTCGGTTTATCATAATTACGAGTATGTTACTTATGGGAGTAAGAGGTCTAAGTTTCGTGTAAACTGGCCCAATACTGCAGCAACACGTGCGTCCCTTGGCACCAATTTATGCTACTTCCCAACTCAATTTAATAACGCTAACTAATATAAATTGGTTCCGTAAGTTTGTCCGTGTTTATAAGCATCCCTACGGTATAACACTAAAATATTCATCTTGTACATCTGTCAGTATTTAAATATTTTATATACACCTATATTTTATTCATTTTATTTTTGTTTATTTATTAAGGTGTAATACAAATACAATTGGACTTAAATAATAACCACAAAAATCATACCGGAGTATTCACCCAATTATAGGCAAACACAACTTGCTAATACTACGCGCTTACATTTTGTCATATCATAATTTCCCTATAATATATTCGGAAATGATAAACTAACGTCCTATATTAACAAACCTGTAGAGTCTGTGCGGAAAGAGAAGAGTCGTAGAATGTATGGGATCCCTTACATTCCACCTTCTCTTTCCGCACAAGCTATATCTGTAGGTGCATTGTAATTTTTACTTTATCGATAACCTTAATTAAATACAAAAAATATAATTAAATACAAAAAAAATATCTGTGAGAAACAGAGAAATTTGATTTGGCCTCTATTCTACTATCAGTCGATATGACGTTTTATTCGAAATGACGTGTCAATTACAAACAATTTTGACGTACAGGTGTCGAAGTGTAGGATGCGACTTGTGTCTGACATCGAGACGTCTCTTGAACAGGTCTCCGAATGGGGTAGACGTAATGTCGTCCAGAATTTGTCACGGCGACAAAGTTTCAGGGCATTCCCCTTACCATTGCTAAAAGTATCGGGATACTTGGTGTCGACATTACGAACGAAGTCCAGTTTCGAAGTCATCTGGAACAAAAAGCCAAACTGGCCTCCAAGAAGCTTGGGGTGCTTAACAGAGCCAAACAGTACTTCACACCGGGTCACCGTCTTTTGTTATATAAAGCGCAGGTTCAACCTCATATGGAGTACTGCTCTGATCTCTGGTCTGGCGCTCCACAATACCAGCTCCTTCCTCTTGACCTCCATCCAACGGCGGGCAGTTCGTATTTTCGGCGATCCCGAACTTACTGACGGCTTAGAACCTCTTAGTCTTCGGAGAGACGTTGGCTCTCTTTGCATGTTCTACCGTCTGTACAATGGGGAATGCTCCGAAGAACTTTTTGCATTGCTGCCATCGTCACGTTTTTATCATCGCACCTCCCGCCAAAGGAGCAAAGCTCAACCTCACTTCTTAGATACATGGCACACCAAGAATAAGCGGGCATCTCGCTCGTTTCTTCCTAGAACGTGCGGAATGTGGAATGACTTGCCTCCTGAGGTATTTCCTTTGCGCTACGACATGGGATTCTTCAAGAAGCGGGTATTCAGGGTTCTCAAGGGTCGGCAACGCTTAAGTGGCTCCTATGGTGTCGCTTATGTCCATGGGCTACGATGACGCTTCCCATCAGGCGGCTCGTCTGCTCGTTTGCTGACTATGCTAACATAAAAAAAATCGCACGTTACTTGATATCGAACGATATTAGCAGTCGGCCGCGACTTTAAATTATCTCTGAATAAAAAAACAACGCATGCGTGACATGCGCAAAAAAGCAGTGTATGTACATAATTTGGCATTAAAAGTCGAGTGTGGGGTTATTAAACGAATGAAATGAGTTTTATAAAATGATCACACGAGTATGTATATACACTGTTTTTTGCGCAAGTCACGCATCCGTTGTTTTTTTATTCAGAGACAATTTAGAGTCGGGACCGACTGCTAATATCGTTCGATATCTGTCAAAATTGTTTACAACTGATTTCATTTTCATTCATTATGTAGCAGTCACATAAACTACTGTTACGAAAGAGATAATTGATATTTACGGTTCACTTAATTGTTTACAAGTTACGTAAAAACAAAATTGTATTTGTCATTTGTAAGGATTTGTTTGTGAAACATTTATGAACAAAAATTAAGTTTTCAACATTCACTCAAGGACAAGAAAAATATCCCCGACTGTGAAAAAATACGTAACCGAGAAACAACACGCTGAAAAACGTTACCTTCAAAATATTTTCAGCAAAAAACATGTCATAATTTATGAATTTATTATTTCCACTAACGTTGTATCTAAAAGTACGATAGGTAATTTTTTTCTCAACTAAACATAAGTTGTTAATAAATGTTATGACACGTTTCTTGTTAATGTCGGAAAAGCTGTATTTATTGCTGCATCAATTAATAAAGTTTGGTTCGTAGATCTATCATGTAACTTAGCGTTAATCTCATTTGCATCCTTATGTACGTGCTTCGGAGCTACTTTGCGTGATATCCAACATCGAAGAACACAGTTTGAAGATGTTTAGTACAAGCTTTGTGTCTTTTATCAAGCGGGCCGGGCGACGCCGGGTCGAAACGCGCTTTACTAGATACTAAAGTAACTTAAACCTCATATGTGTTTACTCGTATATAACACCTATTACTAGTGCTATAGTTATGATAGCTTTGTAACCGGTCAACTTCTCGCAGACGCGTATTCGGCCGTCTTTGGGTTTTTAATATGTATTAGTCTACCATTGCAAGGGTCCACTGCGGTGCGGCGGCAGGCGCCTCGGCCTGACCTAGTTTGTGATATGATGTTAGTACTCCTATTCTGGCAGTAGACAATGTACATAAAGCTGTAAAAATGGATGACCTCTTTCTTTAGGAATGAATTCCATTCATAATGTGGTCCATACAATTTTGCACCGCACTGTACATTAGCGTAGATAAACAAATAAGCTTAATTATTTCTCTATATGACTTTGGTCAGCACCCTTCCGACTAAAATATAGTTACCCGGAGTCATTTGACCGGTAGGTATCAGCGGATAGATTGAATATATTTTTGTGCTGAGATATACACAAGACACGATAATCGTTAGCTGCAGTCAGCGGGTATTTTCAATGCGTTGCAGCGCCCACACGATATGAACATTGAATGTGGTAAAAATTGAATATGTATATTAATGACTTTTTTTTTTCTTAGGTGAAAAGATCGAAGCCAAAAGCCACGATGACGTAACAATGCTGTTCAGCGACATCGTCGGCTTCACCTCAATCTGCGCCACAGCCACGCCGATGATGGTGATCGACATGCTGGAAGACCTGTATACCGTGTTCGACGTCTTCTGTGAGGAGCTGGACGTTTACAAAGTCAGTTTGAAATTTTAACTGCCACGAAATTTTAACAGCCAAGGCGAGGGGGAGGGGCATACACATAGTTAGAGATTTTTCCTTAGAGAGGGGGAGCGGGGGTAGCTGCTATAATTAGTAAAAAAAATTTTTTTTACTAATTATAGCAGCTACATATTCATCATTTTTCCTCTTTGATAATCTCTTTAGGTAGGTTATTGTAAACGATTATATAACTAGGCGATTATATGTATGTATGTATGTACAATAACTAGCAACAGATGCCCCGGGGATGAATCCTTTTTGCCCCAAATACTTACGAAGGCAAGATGCTGTTAGGCAGTATAATGTGAGGATTTGTTAATAATTGATTGCCAAAACTCAGTCTTTTGGAAAAGGTGTTTGAGCAATCTTCGCTCAGGTATAAGTTAAGTGCTTTCACAATCAACGCTCAAGCATGATAATTGTTCTACAGACAATGTAAACAGAACATTATGTACCTACTTATGGACCCTGTGGTGAATCGTGTCATGCACTTTTGCACTTACGTATTTGTTGGAAAGTGACGGTCACGATAACTGGGGACCTAGCTAAGATGACAATCGTATATTGACAGACAAAAACAAAAAGAGAAACTTTATCGGGATGTTACGAAAACTCACGTGACTATTTCCATACATTATTTAGTTTCGATTGCATTTTCTATAAACGATAACTTGACTAGTCTCCCAGAAGATAAAAGTGTGACTATCTTAGGCCCGTTGGAGCGAGCATATAACTATTTCTCTACATGGCGTTCAATTTACACACACCAATATCGTCGAAATCGTATTGAAAATGCTAATTATTACCAAACTTTGATAAACTACGTCCATAGACTTATGCATAACTAGTTAAGCATTTGCATGGTGGTGACGGCTCTATTAGCCTTGAAGAGAATAAAACATATATTTACTAGAAACCATTTTGAGATTTCAACAAAAATAGCACTGTAATCCACAGGTGTACCCTTTTGTGTCTTCAGAAATAGAAAAGCCACACCTCTTCTAAAATAAGAACGTGGCGCTTTACAAAGAACTTTATTTTTATTTCGTTACTTTTGAGACCGATGTTCTCTCGCGTGTTCTGGACTTCTGTATTTCTTGTCTGTACGACCCGAACAAGCGAAGCTAAGACAAGTCGCTGATATTTCAGCCGGCTTCGGCATGTTTCGACGAGGCGGAAAATTGCTTGGATATGCACTCCACGCTTCGTCGAGTTCCGCAGTGCTAAGGCTGGCTTTTATCGCACAATTTTATAGGGGGATAGATAAACATAGGATTTCAATACTCTATTGTCCACAGAAAACTGTACGGAGAGAGTAATAAGTGTACTAAAACTATCACTACACGATAAGTATTCGCTAGCTTATGCTATCGTCTCTTTCGTACAGTATAATTTAACAAAAGGGGTATTATCATTATAAGACTAGAAGAATTCGATCTGGATTGGTTATGGATGTGATCTGTCAGTGTCAAAAGTGACGTTTCTGGTTGAATAAATATCACTTTTAACTCTGACATAACCAGTTATTGCAATCAGAATTTTCTCCTGGTAGGAGCGGTATTTTTATTTTAAAATTTGTTTTGCCTTTGATATTGGTATGATACTACGATGGTTCAAGCTGATAGGTAAGGTGCGAAATTTACTGCAAGTAGTGTCACTAGGCATTTCACTCGCACTTATCAGTGCCCGAGGATATAAATATTATAATAGGACATCCTTCATACCGCTCTAGGAACATAGTCTCTAGAATTCTAATTCTAGGAACATAGTCCGCTCTAGAATTTAAAGAAGTAAATGGTTTTTTCGCTCGCATTTTACTCACATGCAAGAATACGGCCTAGCCAGCTTGACAATCGCTGTTATAAAACGGCAATCGACACTTAAATAATCGGCCCGATTCGAAGAATGATTAAGACACGTTTAAGATCTTGGAAAGGTCGATAACTAAACGACATGTCAAAATTGACGTTTATTTCGATTCCGCTGTGATCCCAATAAGATCTATCCACGATATTTCTAACGTCCAAGTGACATTGGTTGCCCGAATTGAGCTGCTTCTGTCAATTATACGACATACAAATGATATCTAAACCAGAACTTATCGTACTGAATGTATAAGAATAATCACGTGACCTTTCGTATCATCTGTAATTCGGCCGCCGCATATTTGGCTAGAAGTTTTACCTAAAATGAAGTAAATTCGTGCGCGCGCGTGCGTGCGTTGTGCAAGTTGCAACTTATTTCTCGTTGTAGGTAGTCTTGGATAGAAATTGCACTTATTCTGCACGCAGTGCGTATTGAATTGCGGACATTGCGATGCGTTAGTTTTCATCGTGTAAAAAAATATTTGGTATCATTTTTCTCATGTTTTTGTACTATCTATAAATATAAAGTTAGTCTGAAAGATGATACTGATCTTAATAATTGATTACTTGTAGTTTGTTACTTTTTTACCCCTCGTTTATCGTTATCTACTTGTTAACGTATTATTCTGTATCCAGCCAAACACTATGCTATACTATTCGGTATTAGTGAAATTATGGCAGGATACCGAATAGTGGCCGAATATTCGTTGCATCTCTAGTCACAAATATCTGGACACGCACTCTAACGCTTTGACAATAGAGGCATGTTCCGATATTTGTGTCTACCTTGGCCGCTCCGATATATCTGATGGCGACTGTACGGGTTTGTCGTGACGTAAGTTATTAGAATTTCTGAAACTACTTTTGCTTTTTTGCCCAGGTGGAGACGATAGGCGACGCGTACTGCGTGGCGAGCGGACTGCACAAGAAGATCGACACGCATGCGCCGCAAATCGCGTGGATGGCCATGCGCATGGTCGAGACGTGCGCGCAGCACTTCACTCACGAAGGGCATCCTATTAAGGTTTTCAAGAATGATTACTCATGCCATTTAAGTATTAATTTGTTTTTAATTTTGTGAGAGTAGGGCCTTATTTAAATTCGTTATGCAATATCATTAACCTTGGAACGATGCACGTAACGGAACGGAACGTTTAGCATATTTGCTAATATAAGCCTTAGTGGGTTGCTCTAACACGAGGACTCCGCGTGGTAAAATAATATACGTTAGAATGCAAAGAGAAATTTTACAGGATTCTTTTTTAATTCGATGTCTTAGATTAGATAGCAATTAGGGGTTTTCAAACCCCTACATTACTCGTAATTTTGTAGATTCAAAAAACTACCTATACTGCTCTCACAAGCCCAAAACTAAATTATTTTGAAAATGGAATTTTATGATACAGAATTTAAGGTATAATTTTTGCATTTAATTTTGATTTGAGATACTAATTGGCTTAGCAGGTCAGTGTATAAAACAAGCTTGATTATTGATTCTTTTTTGACACTTTACTTTCTTTTTGTCGATAGATGCGCATAGGCCTCCACACCGGGACTGTATTAGCCGGAGTGGTGGGACGCACTATGCTCAAATACTGCCTCTTCGGACACAACGTCACTCTGGCCAACAAGTTCGAATCCGGCTCTGAACCTTTGAAGATTAACGTTAGTCCAACCACATACGAGTAAGTATATAGGCTAGACTTTAGTATTCCTTTTGTGTCCTGACTTTGGTTGTGCGTACGTGGAGCTATTGAATCTATGCCAACGAACTAGAATAAATATAGAAATTTGACTAGAGCTGCAGAAATGATCCCACGTGTAATAGATAACAAAATAGATAGATTATTTTTATTCCAAACACATAAACAGTCAAATAAAAGAGAACATAGTGAGAATAAAGTGTCACGAAATGGCCTCATCTCAGCATGTTGCTGGCGACTTCCAGCGTTGATCTTCCGATGAGACTATCAACTAAGAAAAATTGTGCCCTGAGCTACTCAACTGCACTGCTGCGCGCAGCTTGACAGCATCAAATATTGTAATGCCGCGCAAGGACACATAGAATTTTATTTTATCCTATCAAAACTATGGAGGGTAAGAAGAGGAATCTATGTGTATGAAAAGTCTCCATCAAAAAACCTTAAATATTTGGCGCCACGATACATAGCGAATAAAATTTTGACTTTGATAAAAATAAAAGCAAATCACAGACAGCGCATTTCACTTCGTCAATAACGTCTAGATCATGTCATGTCCTTGTGCTACCCTAGCGTCACCGGAGAGATTTCGAACTATTATTTACAGCTGCCGGCGGACACTTTAGCAACAGTTCTCCCATAAGAGATGGTTCTCCTTACCTCTACCCTCCATAATCAAACTTTTACAAACCAAGCACAACTTTTTTTGAATAGCGAGAAATTGTGTATTGGGTAATATTCAAAGCTGCGTGTGTGGAGAAACGATAACTGTCTGTCTTTTGAAATCAAAATGTACTAAGAGCTTATACTTAATTATATTCTGTCGCTGGCCGCGATCTTAGACAAGCAGCAAGTACCTAAGTAGTCGTATCTGCCGTCGAGGAAAGCTCTACGCACTACTGACGTAAAAAACAACAACAATCTAAGTAATAGATAGGCCTAAGGGATAGGTCATTCTGCAGATCAGAAAAACACGGGAGTGCAATCATATCATATGAGAATGTCGGAAACGTCTTACTTAGTTATCTCTATGACAGTGATGGTAATGAGATAGATTGTATCTAGTGACGCCATATTGCGAAATCCACCATTTCATCTTTCTACACCGCAATGCATTTCGAATAGTAAATATTTTGTAAAATAGATAACAGTGCTGTTAGTCCAAGCACCGACGATGTTTAGGCAAACCAGTGTAAACTCGAGTTCTATTATAACTACGCGTATTATATCTTTCGGATAGATTTAATATCATTAAAAAAAACATGGCATTAACAGTGACAACTGACCCCCGTATTCATAAACGTCTACTAAAGTTAACAAGCCGCTAATAATCGTTTGTCCCTTTCCGACGTATCGGTATGATGGAAAGGGACAAATGATTATTAGCGGTTAGTCTTTCCGCCAGAGAATTGGCAGCCATTGCGTCAGTCGTCAATTTCGTGTTGCCGGCCACTGTCCGTCTGGTCCAGCGGGTTAAGACGCGGACTGCTTAACGAGTGTTACGGGTTCGAATCTCGCCCGGTGACTAACTTTTGTTTTTTTTTTATATGTTCAAGTTTATATATCATGTTTTAAATTTTATTGTTTTAGACAAGTTTAATTTAGTAAAAAAATGACCTATGTAATACGAGAAATTGACAATAGATGGAGTTACTTTGTGACGAGTGCTGTAAGGTTAAAATCGATTGTAAATAATAATAATTGTCAGTTCACATTTTACTTTTTAAGATTATCACCTATACACCACCATATTACAATTAATAGTTATAACCGAGCAAAGCTCGGTCGCCCAGGTACTGATATCTAAGTGACGTAATTTAAATAATATCATCTGATGCTGACATCAGAGTTTACGTTCGAGTTGGCCTGTAAGTACTATTCTGTGATCCAGTTATTACGATTATCTATGGTTTTCAAGGAGCGAATTATGTCTAATTTTTTAGAATGAAATATAATAACAGGTACTTATTTTTAATACGTATAAACCCCCGGTTCCCACCGTTAATTAATTACATAATGCATTATTATAAACGGTATAACACGAGGCGAATACTTGATAAGCAACGATATGAACAGTCCAGCCGACACGAGAGAAGCCCACCGCAAATACTCTGAGTGCTCTCTGGATCCCTCAAACAGAGAGTGTCTCTTGATTCTGATGGTTTAATTAAATTGCTCTTGCCATTTGGATGTATGTTCGTGGAACCAGTGCGTTTATTTAACCCTTTAACACTTAGATAATATACGGCAAAGAGCTTTGGTTTCATTGCACCTAAATATCATAATGCCATTGTATTTATACTCGTATCTCCTAAATTTCATAACAACTCGGTCCCAAAGTCGTATTTACAATTTTTTTACAATCTGCCGGAGCTCAAGACGGATAATATTGGATAAAATAGCACTCATGAATGTAAGTAAGTTGATATTTAGGTATTATGACACCACGTCAATTTGAAGTTTAGGCATTTTGGGAATGTAGTAATTTGAAAAAAAAGTTAGGCATTCTGAGATTCAAGCAGTTTGAAACTATTCCCTTTTGAAATCTAGGAATTTTGGTACACGGGTAAAATGAAATTAAGATTAAATGAAACTCATATCATCTGTTTGTATTTTTGAACAGATTTTTAGGTCTTTAAATAGGAGGCGATGAGGCTTGAATCATGTATTGTTTTTTATCTGGAGTGTTAAAGGGTTAAGGGCTGGTTTAATAATTGTTACAAGCTTTTATTTAACTTGCAATTACATATTTTGTGTGGGTCAAATCTTGCATGATAAATTTGACCCCGGTTTCCGATGAAGCTGAAAATTTGGATACATATGTATGTAGGGTGACAATGCAATATTATGGTACTATGGAGCTGATCTGATGATGGACACATGAGGTGGCCATAAGAACTCAGTGATAAAACAACGCAAACTAATTGTGGTATCGTGTGTCTCAATCGCGCTAATATATATATATTAAAGTTTATTAATTTTAAATAAAATGTATCTAAAAATGTATTACCCTATTTATTACCAGTTCAAAAACAATAAATAAAATAAATTGACATTATTACACAAATTGACTAAATACCACAGTAAGCTCAATAAGGCTTGTGTTGTGGGTATTCAGACAACGACATATATAATATATAAATACTTAAATACATAGAAAACACCCATGACTCAGGAACAAATATTCTTGCTCATCACACAAATAAATGCCCTTACCAGGATTTGAACCCGGGACCATCAGCTTCATAGGCAGGGTCACTACCCACTAGGCCAGACCGGTCGTCAAACAATCCACTTATTATGTAAATTATCCGCAACACAGGCTATATATATGTATATAATCGTATAACAATTAACTGTTTCGAGTAGTATTCAGAAAAAGAAACAGTGACCAGAAATTAGCAAGTATATAGTCTTCTACAGTCCACATACGTAAAGCTACATGCTATTACATGCAACACTTTTCTAAAATAAGTAATTAAATGTTCCTGCTAATTTTATCAATAAAAACCGGAGTGTTTACAGACTAACTTACCAGTTTTTTTTTTTAAGTAAAAAGGCATAACGGATTCAAAACTGTTGTAGATTAAAACATATTAACTGGGTAACAAGTTTATTTTTTCATATAAAACCCCAAATGTTTAAACGTCCTTTGGTATTAAAAAACAATTCAAATAGATCTAGATTACACAAATTCCTTACAGAACACACCCAAAGCAATAGTAAATAAAGACTTTCCACGACAACAAAGAGAAAGCCACGTATTTAACTAAATTGCGTATCACTGCCGAACAAAAAGTTCAATCTAACTTCAACATACCTGGCTTCGTTATTAGTTCTTACTCACCAAACATCTGTCTCGACTGTGATCATCCCTAGAATAAATGGACCCCGAAATTCATGACAACTAAAGGTAATAGAAGATCCTACCTACTGGATCACTTGGGGCAATATGATCAAAGCGTTGTATAGCCCAGATTCCATTTCAATCGCATACAGAGCACAGGCAATTCCAACACTATAAAAACCATAACCGGCATAAGTGTACTCTCTGATTGTGTATAAACTTACTAAACTGAAGTTCACAGTTATTTTGGCTTGCCTAACCCTTTCTGTACGGGTGACAACCAGAGTTGCCAATTAGGCATCATCACTGTAGTACGGGTGTCAACTATAGTTGATCGAAACAAGGACGAAGTTTGAATTTTTTTTTCAACCAACTTAGACCTTATATGTTGGTAATAACGATGATATTTAGTAGTAGCATTAGTATAGATTCAAAGAAAAAAATGGCAAAACATTCTGGTAGATGGCGTTAAAACAAATATTTATTTAAAAATCCCGCATTTTTTCTGTCAACTGGGGTTGACACCCGTACTCCACGAGTGCAGAAAAAGTAACTCAATATGGCGGCAAATAGTGTTGTTATATATTTCATCGAGTTTTAGTAGTTAGGCTAGTTGCAAGTGTTATAGTTGTAAATTTCGTGATTTATAGAATAATTATAAAAAAAAGTTATAAAATTGGATTATATTACAGTGTATGGTAATAAAAAATAATTATATGTTCTTAAGATTAAAATAGTAATGATCTCTGCTACACTTTCTTATTTTTACCCTTGAGCAGTACAGATAAATATCGACAACTGTATCCATAGGTGCACTTCACTATTTTATTCAAATGGCAGTCGTGTTTTTATGTTGCTCTAAAACGGTTGATATTTTTGCATTTTGTTAATAATTATTATCATTTCAAGGCCTTGTTCTATTCAAAATATCATAAACTAATATTTACAAAACTAACAATAGTTAAAATCGCTTGTAGTAACTTACATTTATACTTTTTTTAGTGAGAGATATTACGCGTCAAATATAAAGTACTAGTGATTATAAGTGCAATAAGTGAGTAGTTATCAAAAGTGCATAATGTTTTTAATGTGTGTACAAAATTTCAACCGCACAGCTGTTATATTTTAGAAAATACACGTAAGTGAAAATATGTCTAACCGCCGACTCTCGCAAAGACATGCCCGTATTGAGGCGGTGCTAGGCGTTCCAAGTCCCCGTACAGAAAGGGCTAAGCATTCGCTTTTAGGAATATAGAACTAGTTGAAAGCGAAACGATAAACCATAAGAGCGAATCAATTCCAAGGAAACTTTTCGCAGGTGGCTGATAAAATTTCCGGGCTTCGAGATGGAGCCTCGGGAGCGCTCGTGTCTCCCCAATTCTTTCCCCAAGGACATACCGGGAACGTGTTATTTTCTACATAAGTACAACCATCCTGGAACAGACCCGTCCGCGCCGCAGGTAACTTGCTTTTTCGGTTTTAGATTACCTCCCTTTTTCTATTCTTTTGCTACATGTTTGTTATGATCCTTTTGTTTCGGCAATATGTTTTTTAAGTTTTTTAGGTTAGCTAGGTTTTTTACAACATACTCTCTTATTAAATGTCTGTACTTATGAGATGAATTTACAAAGAAATTAATTAGAAAAGAAAGCGATGTCTAAGTCGCATGTTTCAAAAAATATTTTTGTCACGTAAATAAATTATTGCAAGAGAAAATATAATTGTCTATGTTATTAAGCGTAATTTCATAATTGCTGCGAAAACCTTTGACTACAGAAGACCCAAAACCAAATTCGGCTTTGATTTCAAATTATGTTATAAATTAAGTGTGGACAATTAGGTTTTACCCCAAAATCTCCTATTTAAACATGAAGGAGTTGAAAATTATTTATTTATACAAAGTAATTGAACGTTTATCAACCATTTACTAAATTCAGTTACATGCAAAACTTCATTAAGTTGCCCTGTGTGAATCGTTCATTTGAACTAATCTTTTGTATATTTTAACTTTTTATGGCCTAATTTCGCCCCTAAAATATTTAATTTGCGGCTGAACAAAGTTGATGTCAAACTTTAAGACCGCCATTGAAATTATCTAAGTTTTCCTTACCCATTGTTCTGTTAATGTCCCGAACCTAAATCACCTCAGAAATTCGCCCAAAAACCTCGGGTCGTTCCCAAGAGCTGCTAAGTTTAAATCATTCTTTGTAACTTTAGAAGTTGAGTAATTTGTTTTCTTTGACAGGTCAAACATATAGAAGATGCATTGAGAGATTTCGGGATTGGGCCAGCGAAAGCAGACGTCACTGAAGAGCCTACTTAGTGCCGGTAAAGTGAAACACAAGTATAGAATTTAGGAGTCAATGTCTTTTGCCGTAGCTTCACGTTAATTCTTATGAAAAAACACGTGGATTTGGTATATATTAATAGCCAGATAAATAAGTATTCAAAGTCAAAAAATCGAGGGTTAAAATCCATCGCAAAAAACGTCGCAAATAGGTATCGAGATAAAAAAAAGTAGGTTATTTATTTAGTATAATATTTCGAGTTTCGGTACCTGTAAAAAATTAAATAACTTAAAATTGTTTAATAAAGAGGAACAAGCCCGAAATTGCTACTGACATTGGCTAAATGTTTTCAAGCTAAATTTATGCAATAAGTATCTAAAGAATATTTAATTTCAGTATTCAGGGAATCTACATCAAAAGAAATTTGCATGAAAAGGCGCGTTATATCACAGATTAAATAATATTGTAGCTTATTCGCGACGCTTAGCCAGAAAGAAACCAGTTTTTTAAGTTGACTAGTCGATTTCATGCGAGAAAAATATTTTGTAAAAAAACCCTTGGGAAAACCAAGTCCGCCGCGATGGCAGCTGTGCTTATTAAGTATGAGCCATACTCCTTTTGGTCTTAAGAATCTACAGCAAGCTCGGTTTCCCATACAAACTTATTTACGCTCTCATTTTAAAATAACTAGCTAGATTGCTCTGAAACTTTGCACTTACAATAGGATAAGATATATCTATGCCTGTAATTAGTTCATATAGCTTCAGATACTATAGTTAAAGAAATACAGCAAGTTTTTCATACAAAACTTGTTTTTTTTTGCTCTATTTAGCTGGTTTTGTAAACTGGAGCTATACATATAAACTAATTACAGGCATAGATATATCTCATGTTATTGTATGTGCAAAGGTTCATTACAATCGTTGGTACCTTTAAAATGAGAATAGAAACTCCGTTTGTATGGTAACGTGAAATTCGGCCAAGCTTGCCGCGAACTCTTAAAAGCGTATCTTCTGCAGAATTATATAATCTGTAGTAAAGCACCTTCTGTACTAAGTAGGCAAGATTTCTCGAATATTCTCTACAGTGTAAATATCTACATTAACTGTAAATGTTTAAATTTGTGGATCAAACGTTTCATGGTGCGATTACCCGAAGTTTGATATTAGTAAGTACTTTCCTTTGGTCCGTTTGTCGAAGTTTCTGCTTGTTACATTTCCATTCGGTATTTTCGGTCTAGCCTTGGCAAGTCTGTGTATTAGATATTATAATAAAGTTAAGTAGACTGGAAATATAATTACGATTGTAGGTCAACAAACATAGAAACTAAAACTACTGTAGTATTTAGGTACGGTTTATACAAGATCTGAAGATTTTGCTTAGTATGTAGCAAGATTTTTTTATTAAATCTTTGGTATAGTTCTGACTAACCTAAAAAACGGTTACTACAGCGTGCAGCGCAGGAAAGGTTTTAATCTGATTCTCGAATGTCCAATTGAAGAGTACCTAACAGGTTTTAAAGGAAATTACATTCGTAGTCTAGGATACGAATCTATAAATTATATTTTACAGGACGAAGAAGAGGCGCAAACTTAATTTTGTATTTTGAGCTGATTTTACAGTTAAACTATTCAAAATTTAATCATATTTCACTAATGAAGTCGCAAAAGAATAACTGACTATTCTTTGAATGAACAAAAAATGTAAACATATTCGCTAAGTTGTACCTGTTATATAAATAAATGATGTTTTACGATGCCGTAAAATTTATTTAGTATAAAAGATAAATGTAATTTTGAAAACTAAACAACAGCATGAAGCTTTTCACAAGACTTCTAGCTAATTTAATAAAATACTCTTTTAGACACTCTTTTTATAATTAATAGCTATTAAAGCCTGTAACCGAGAAAAAAACTGTACATGTAAATGTTTATAAAAGTACCAAAATGTAAAAACATAATTGTATTTCAATATATAGTGATCTATGTGAAGCTTTACAATCTCGTATATTTATAATTGTACATAAAATTGAACCTGGGATAATACGACTTACATAGTTTTAATGCAATTCATCGTAGGCATAATTATTGCATAGGATTAGAATAATTTTGAAATTCACCTTGTGAAGTAAAGTCGGTTTTGTAACACATTTTAAACTCAGGGTAAACTTGGGCCTTGGGGGTTCAAATTAAAATTAATGTTATTAATAAATGCTTGAAAGAATATAATCTTTTCTTATTTTTCGAATTGAATTCGAATCAAATGTGCTAAAAACAGTTTATATATTTCTTTAAGTTCTAATATTGGGTGATGATGTTCAAATCAAATAAATAAATAATTAAGTTTGCGATAAAGCGACATTAAATAAAATAACGACTTTTCTTACTTGAATAAGGTGAATGACAAAATTATTTTATTAAAGCTATTAAGTTAGATGTTACATTATAAATATTTCGAAAACTCACACCTATTCCATAATTAACATAAATTTAATATTAACTAGCTGGTTTTGTGGGATGTTTTATTTACAGAAAAATCTAAATTACTCATGTATTTTAATTACCTATATTTATGTGATGTTATACTTATTGATAACATTTGTGAATAACTTAGCTATCAAAGACATTCCTTTGTTTCTTCCTAGAAATGTATCATTTTATTTCGTTGATGAATAATAACGAATAACACTTTTCTTGTTCAACTTATAAATATTGTATAAGTATTAGCAATAAGATCTATGTAGGTTTGTATGAAAAAGCGTACGTTCTAAAGTAGTTAATATGCTTTCAGCAAACTTTGATACTCACAACTAGATTATATAAGAACCCAATGCTTCTACAAATTTACCTACATCTAAAGCATGATGCAAAGGGTCTAGCAGGCTAAGCGAACAAGAAGTGCCCCCAACGACGGATTTTGTCGATATTTCTGGTAGTGTACTGTTAGGTCCTAAGGACCCTCCATGCTTAACATCAGACCTCGATTCTCTTTTGTTTGCGAGTTATTCAGGATAACGTAAAATAATTAGGGTATCATTGAAAGTGTCATATTTTATAAACGATTCAAGTTGCGTGAACCAAACAAAATTATATTTGATAACAATAAAAAAAACTACAAAATGCATATTTTTTACCAGCATCCTGTCCTTAAACTTCATTGCAAAAAATATAAATATTTTTTTCCTTCCAATTTTTTTTTTACTTTTCGCGGAGGTACACCTCCAAAAAAAATGCATGAGTAGCCACTAATTCCCACTACATACACATATAAAAATATTTGCACAAATGTTCGTGCTTCATGTCAAAAAAAAAACGATTCTCCAATAAGTAGTCACTGGCATTATATGTACAGATAGAAGTACATCAACGATGACGTGTCAGCTTTGATAACATCTGACACATAATATTATCTGCATTTGTTTTTTGCATTTTGTAGTGGAAAATGGAAAACATTAAATGCAAGTCTTGTAAAAAAACATTAAAAAATATCCGTGGGAAACAAAAATGCATAGAAACAGAGCAAGAGGCTGATTTATATAGCAAATGCAGTAATATGTTAATTTGCATAAATGATTTATTGTGTGGTAAGTGTCGACTTTTATTATATAAACATAAAGCAGTAGGTTGCAGACGCAGAGCCAGCATCGCCAATTGTTGTGCATGTACTCGCAGAAGTTGATGCTACTGCTTTATGTTTATACACTAAAAGCCGACACTTACCACACAATAAATCATTTATGCAAATTAACATATTAGTGCATTTGCTATATAAATCAGCCTCTTGCTCTGTCTCTATGCATTTTTGTTTCCCACGGATATTTTTTAATGTTTTTTTACAAGACTTGCACTTAATGTTTTCCATTTTCCACTACAAAATGCAAAAAACAAATGCAGATAATATTATGTGTCAGATGTTATCAAAGCTGACACGTCATCGTTGATGTACTTCTATCTGTACATATAATGCCAGTGACTACTTAGTGGAGAATCGTTTTTTTTTGACATGAAGCACGAACATTTGTGCAAATATTTTTATATGTGTATGTAGTGGGAATTAGTGGCTACTCATGCATATTTTTTTGGAGGTGTACCTCCGCGAAAAGTAAAAAAAAAATTGGAAGGAAAAAAATATTTTTATTTTTTGCAATGAAGTTTAAGGACAGGATGCTGGTAAAAAATATGCATTTTGTGGTTTTTTTATTGTTATCAAATATAATTGTGTTTGGTTCACGTAACTTGAATCGTTTATAAAATATGACACTTTCAATGATACCCTAATTATTTTACGTTATCCTGAATAACTCGCAAACAAAAGAGAATCGAGGTCTGATGTTAAGCATGGAAGGTCCTTAGGACCTAACAGTACACTACCAGAAATATCGACAAAATCCGTCGTTGGGGGCACTTCTTGTTCGCTTAGCCTGCTAGACCCTTTGGTTTCCTAATGGTATTGAAAAAAATTTTTTTTAATACATTACCTTAAATAAACACTGATATGATACTTGAGATACAAAAATAATGACAGATTTGATTTATAATATATTAAATATGAAACAAACAAATATTTTAAATTATCCGGAACGAGTTTCCAATGGAAAATGAAGAATTTATTTCTGTTGTTGACATCGCTCACTTATTGGATGAATATACGCCAACACTTTTTTTTTAATCTGAAACATATTTTTCTTTCCATTCATTATTTCTTGATTTTTCGCATAACAAAAGTTACCATTATTTATTATCTATATTGATATTTTCTATGCGTATTTTTTTCATTAAATCACCAGACCTGTCAAAAATCTTTTGAATATCTCGGCAATGGTAATATTCAAATGAAGAAATCTAAACTCCATCAAAGTTACCAGAGGCAAAGTTTCAGAAGTAATTGGGTCCTCTCATTCTCTTAAGTAATTTTACATTCCTGCTTAAGGGTGTAAATATGAGTTGTTTATTGAGTTATTTTGACAAGATATTTGTTGCGTACATAATTTAGTATCAAGTACTTTTTGTTCAGCTTGACTATTTTAATACTGTTACTTATTGATATTATGGTATCAGTAAATGACAGAAAAGTCAGATAATAAATGTTACATTCCGATAAAACTGTTAAAATTTTTGCAGTGTTGTGATTTAGCATTACAAGGCCTATTATTATTAGAATAAGTTTCAATATGCTATGTCTAAAGCGTTGACAGCACATATCGCCTAGGTTAGGTTCCATCTAGTCATTACGTAAGTATAGAGGCTCTTAGAAGTATTGCTGTTACCAATCGTTTTTAAGCTTAAGTATTTACTGCAGAATAAGTATTTAATAAGTTTTTTTCTCATTCTTTTCTGTAACAGTTTTTATTGCCGGATTCTAGTCGTATTAGTTACTAAGAAAAAGAAAAACACATAAATAACTATTATAATAGACAATAAAATGTATTAAATAACGACCTAACTGCTTAAATATTTAGCCGAAAAAGAATGAAAACTAAAAAAAATATCGAATGAAGTATATGTACACTGTGAATCTAGAAGCACTTGAGTTACGTTTTGTTGTAAATATATTTGACTGTAATAAGTTTACGTGGTAATTTAAACATGATGTTTCCCTTATTTGACAGAGTTCTGTTGAAAGCGATCAACCTTTCTTTGTCAAAGTTTAAAACTTTAGAGCGATCAGTTAGATCGCTTTCTGAATTGATAATTTCCATTTATTATACAGGTTGGCCCAAAAATAAGTTGTAAAACTTTTACTGCGACAAGTTCTTGATAATGTTAACAACATGTTTGCGTTTGTGTATCAGTGAGTAAAGGAGAATACTTTAGAGGTAATACGTTTTGGTTTAGTTAAATGATGAATTTTATTTTTAATGACATTTTGTAAAAGAAGTGTAAGAAAAATTCATATTACAAAAAATTGTCAAAAAAATTGTCAATGCACTTTTGAGCCGACCTGTATTGTGTGCAAAATTATTATCTGTTAATGTATCTCGATATACCCGATCCGCAATATAGTTTTAGGTATCTAGACTGTACAAAACTTGGATTTATTATCAGCTTCACGTAGTGCACAATATTGTTTTTAGCCTTACTTCAAATTCTAATTTACTTGACACAAAGTACTACTACCAATTTTAAATTGCTGCCCTTGCTATGAAATTATAAATAGATATGTGCACAACATCAAATACAAATAGGATTGCCTTTAAAGTGAGAAAATGCAGTATGTACTCTTCTCAAGTTATTCTTTATAAGTTTATTAAATGTAAATGTATATAAACTAAATGTTACTTCGAAATGTAATTTAAGTGTGTCCTAGGTAACATGAATAGTAAACCCAATTAGGCTAAAACTGTCTGAAATCGCTGTCACATTTTGCTTACTGCTATGAAAATATATTTATTTTCCACACATATGATGTGTGTGTTAAATAAAACTATGGAAGCGGATTATGTCGTCTATAATGAATTTTAAATACATCCCGACGTTTACCACACACCCACAATATTGTCTACGATTACCAAAGACATATGTGTGTGTGTGTTTGTGTGTGTGCTTTAGACATTTTGAGGCCAATACACGGTTATCATTATCACACTGATGCGAATCCACAAACCGCTCTGGCTCTCGCCGCTGCGGTGCGAGCGGGATATCGATATATACGTGCATTGCGCTGTTCAACTAACACACCGCAAGGCGTGCTCTGATTGTAATAACTAAAATTTGTTATGGACATGATCTGTCAGTATTATGTGATGTTTCTGGTTGAAGAGATGTCACTTTTGCCACTGATATGTCCAAAACAAATTAAATTAATAAATGTTATTACAGTCAGAATACGCGCTATGTACGTATATATTGATATTACGCTCACACCGCAGCGACGTGGGATTTGCAACCAATGTGAAGGTTCATGGGGTATTAAATTACAACTATAGTTAGCATGATAAAAATTTCTCAAACGAGATGACTTCTTAGTGCATTTGAAAAAGATTTAAGGTATGGTGGGGTACGACTATCACCGGGACAGGAAAAACGTATGGAATCCTCATACTGCTTGTCTTGCCTAGAGCAAAATAAACTATATTCGTCTTACCCCACCTCAACTGAAAGGTTTTCATTTTATTGCACTGCTTCACCTTACCTACTCACATTTAGATGTATGTGTGTTCGACATACATCTGTATGTGAGCAAATAAGCAATTTCTCATTGTATCACAAAATAAATTTATTGCAAATATTGTTACTGTGACACATAGCACCATGCTTAGATACCAAAGAATTTACATAGATACTATAACCGCATTAAAAAAATCGAAATTTGTATATTACACTTTAATGCTTGGGTAACCTTCTAGATACGAAACGAAAAACCAAATGTTACCTATTGTGTCGTTAGGGGGCGTTTTCCGCTCCGAGCTGTAAATGTCATATTTTATTGTTGTCTTTTAAATAATGCCTAAGACCACGGCCTTCTATAAATTATTGAATGTATGTGATAGTCACAACTGTTAGTATAGGGGTGTGTTGAGCCTGTCACTTCGATGTAAGCTCTTTGTATCACGCTATGATGTTGTACTTCGATTATAAGTTCCTCGCCGTCGAAACGATGCACTGTTAGTGACAAAACTATAAAAATAAAATGTTTCTTTCGTACAATGTTGTTTGATTACGTATCCTTGAGTTCTATCCGCATTTGCCAACTTCAATAAAACAGAAATATTTTTTATTTTTCGAGAACGATTCGGCTATAAACCGTATCGTGTATATTCGAAATCTACAAAGAAAAGCGAATTGTATTACAACAAATATTAAATTAACAAGCTATAATAATAGCAATAAACAAAACAGAAAAAATAGGTGTATTTATTTAAAAAAAAAAGAAACTGTTTCCTTCAGTATAAATGAATAAATATTAAATTTAATAATATTGCTACTATACTAGCATGAACTTCTTAATGATTTTACTAAAATATGCATTCTTCGTTAATCGTCTCTTTGAATATTCTTTCAAATGATATAAGATTTAATTCTTAAAATAGTTGTTATATAAATCGATACCTAGGTAATTAATGCAATAATATTTCAAAACATGAAAAAAAAGGTTAATAGCTAAAGTTTAATACAACCGACCACAGAACAAAAAAAGTTTCTACAATAAATCAGCAACGGAATATCGTATTAACGACTCTTTAATTAATTTAATGCTTGCCATGAATTTATCTTGCTTACTATGTAGCGAGCGTTGGCGGACCGAAAAAGCCAAAGAAACCAGTAAAATCATGACCTCGAGATCCATAAGAACTGTATGTAATGGGAATACGAAATTTAATTGGTTCTCTGAATCCTGTAACTCTTCGAAATTCTATGTGCCATCGGAACATAGTTCCTTGTCTCGTTCAAAAATATATTCCCTAACGAGCAGGCTTGTAAAACATGGCCATTTTGAATAAATCTCCTAAACTTTGAGATAAATTGGGTTACTGTAATTAAAAGAACATTTATAGCGATGTTAAGCAAGTAATCAACAAAATTTAAATCGATATGCACTTAAAAGTTGTGATGATTTAGATTTTAGGCGTCGTTTTGTAATTCTTAAAGGAGTATTCTGATTTTTATTTGTTCTAAGTTTTGACTACAGTATGAGTATGTAACCAAGCAATTGAAACAGAATTAATAGTTAATATTACCTTAAATACAATTTATAAATAATAATCTAACACGGGCGTCCATAGGCTACGGTGACTGCTTCCCATCAGGCGGGCTGTATGCTTGTTTTCCACCGTCGTGGTATTAAAAAAAAACTTGGGCAATTTGCTTTCATGATATGTCCGGATATTCTTCTCTACAGGTGGAAATTCTCAACTCAATTCTCAAAGCAGGTTCAGTAGCTACATAGAATTCTTCTGTCGTTTAGTTGAAATTGGCATAATGGACTTAAGTGCCATTGGGAGAAGGCTGTGAATATGCCTTAACAAAATATATATTTTTTGTTTTTACATGTTTTAAGCTTATCGATCTTATCGCGGGTTCTACACTACAGCGTACAGAGCCATTAGTAATAACAGGTTATGAATGGAAAGTAATTAAATGATCAGCCGTTTATAAAACTGATCTGCCAAAAAATTGCCATTAAATCATTCGGACAGCATACAAACATTTTGCTAGCAAGTGCTCGCCTCAGGCGACCAGCAAGCTGAAGCTGCGCAACCGAGTATAAAGACCGTGCTTCGTCACGCGAGGGCGAAAGAGCTGCTCTTTCGTATCGCCGGAGCTACCCAGATCTAACAGCTTTACCCTGCCGCAGTTGCGAGCCAGCCCGATCATCCTTCACCATACCGTCCATATTGTAAATTTTTACCCTTGAATTTTTACATTTTGTGAATGGGCAGAAAGTTTTTTGAAGGACAAAATGAAAGGGGAGTAATCAAATGATGGCCAATATTTTTTTTAGCTTAAGAAATCAGCTGATTAACAAAGGGGGTAAGTTAGGTTGGTTAGACATTTGCTGATCAACTGATTTTTCAAGTAACCAATTTTTGCGGATCATGTAAATTGTAATGCAAAATGAAATAATCTGCTTACCCACTGATTGCTTATCAAAATTTGATTAATGGTGGATCGCTTACTGCTGATCAAATAATTAATTTGCCAACCAAATTAATTTAGAGCAGCTCAGTATGACATTAATTGCGAACTGGTTTAGAAATACGTGCTAATACGTGCTAATATGTATGTTTTAGCTGACCAAATATATATTTTTGTTCATCAAAATAGGAATATTTTGCAGATCGATTAAATGATACCCGTTATGAATTCTAATCCATAACTAGTTCAGATCGAATTCTTAAGCTGTTATTATAATTACAATATGCCTGTTCAACACACTACACTCTGCCTGAAAAAATTCAATTCAAACAAAAAAATGTATTGTGATCATAGGGTGTCAAAATTGACTTGTAAGCGGCATTCAACAGCAGTTGTTTTAATTTTAAAATGCTTATGTTGAAAATGTAGTTATATCATATAGGTATTATTTAGTAAGTCTATGACTTTTAATTTGGTAAGGTAAAATGTTATATATTTAATTAAAATATCACTATACTTGTCCATAATATCAAAAAGTACCTGAATTACATGATTTCTTCTTGGTTTCATATTTATCATATATGGTAAAGTATGATAAATACGGCAATTTATGGTACCTACGATAACAGTTGCCGTCAGATATATTGGACCGGCCGACGTGATCAAAAATATCTGAACACGCATTCTAGCGCGTTGAAAGCTATATCGATTGCGACTGTATGTACATCATCTGAAGTTTCAAGATACGATAACATCGAAGTTTGTTAAAAGTGCAACCAGAAATTGGTTACACAGACCAGAAAGCCAATTAAAATTCACATTTGACATCGAAAATATGTTATTTTGTTATCATTCGGCCGTTCGTCTCGCTCTCGCTAGTTAATGTACAAGTACGATTTAAAATACTAATGTAAAAAAATAACGTTAGAATTGGCTTTCTTGACACATTCACCGTTGAGCCATGATGATAGTGCTACGTCGTAGCCGATAACATGGGTTTCCCGGTATGTTGCAGAGATGCTTCGTAGAGATAAAACAACAACGTGTCGAGATGAGCGCTGAATGGGTTAACCTATTCACAAGGAATACGGCACGATTCGAACTTTAGATACATCAAATATTAGAATAGAATAACAAACAGCACCACATACTACATACATATCAGGTCTAGTTACGATATGGATCGCATATGTCAGTGTTAAAATTTACGTTTTTGTTTGAAGAAAGATATTTGACGTATAATAAAGTTCAAATCGGGCCGTAAAATCCCATATGGAGTTCAAGCTTATGTGCCGCCCCTACAGGTCGATCGTTTAACTGAGAAGATTATTGGTAAGAAATTATTGTAGCCAAATACGGACTGGTTGAAGGCTTGGCTGCAGGAAGCTGATTTGAATTATGTTAGGTAAGTAAATATGTAATATATAAATGCACAATATTTTTTGTAGAAATCGCGAAGCGTCCGGTTGAAGTCACTGGTGACCGAAGAGCTGGCGGTTTCCTCGCGTAACGTATCAGCATTGCGATACAACGAGGCAATGCCGCCAGAATCTTTTTTTTTTCTTTTGCTTTATCCTAATCAGTGGCTGTAACACAATGGCATTTTTATCACTTTTCACCATGACTGTCACTTTCGCACTTACATACTTGTTAGAACGTGGCAGGTATAGTGACAAGTGATAAAAATGCGACCGTGTTACAGTCGCAAAACACGATACCGAATATGCCCTTAATCGGATCACCACTATTTTTGTTTCACTGTGTATAAGTAATAGCACACCTCAATAAAAGACAACAATACAAAATAAAATAGCAACACAACAAGCGGTCTTATCGCTTTTTAGCAATCTCTTCCAGACAATCTTTAGGTAGCCGAAGTTGAAACAAATATGACAAATAAATATGGGAGACTGGGAGAAAAACATAAAAATTCAAAAATGCACATTTTCCTTGAGTTATAACCTAGCTAGCCTATAAATTTTTCGTCCCAGAAAATCCCCAAGTAGCAAATTTCATCGAAATTATCATAGGCGTTTCCGAGATCCCCGAAATGTATAAGTCTAGTGACTATATATGTCAAGTGGGGTATCATTCAAAGAGCTCAAACTGATCATTCCAAAAAAAATTATTATTATTTTTATGGAGTGGAAAAAAAAGATTTATGAAAAAAAAACTTGATAAATATTACCAACTCCTTAGAATTGCTCGTTTATTATTCGTTATAAGTTAATAAATATACAGGCTATGTATACCATATATTACCCTCCAATAACAAGACTAATCAAGACGTAATACATGCCGTATAAGCCTATATTCCGCAAATTCAATAAGCCACAAGCAATAAACTTGCTCCACCATAAATTCAAAGTGCTTATACGGTTTTACGATATAATATGTCGTTTAGAGAGTTATTAAATGTGTGAATGCAAATACGTTTATGTATACCCAATGAGGCGGAAAGTAAAAAGAGCCGTGAACGGGTCAATTCTCGTATTTTTTTCTAAAGTCCATTGTGTGTCCAAGTGAAATATTAAACACGTGGGAATTAAAAACCCGAGTTTGCATTACTTTCACCCCCGGAGTTACATACAACATTCTTATACTTGGTTATCAATAATTTGAAAGTATGTAGATTTTTAAGGCAAAGACCTATCTGGCATTCAGCCACAATTGAAAATTGCGTAACAATATTTTAAACGACTATTGAAACGAATTAATGAAATTAAATCTTTTTAAACTTAAACAAAAATATTAAATTAGAAACGTACCTATGTATTTTACATGGTTCGTATGAATTAGTGACAGAATAAAAAAAACTATAACTCTCTAGGTAGCTAAAGCTTTTTTTCAGAATCCATAACTTCTATGGGAACGATATAGGTATTTGTCCTACAGTACACCTGCTAAATAAAATCTTTTTCAAGTAAGTGTGATGAAAAAGGTTTGAATGGATCTGTCACTGGGACTTGCAGAGTAACGAATAATTTTAATTAAAGTTTACGTAACGTTCAAGCTATATTATTATCTATTGAATATTATGTAGGTATTTATTTTACTCTGAATTTGCTCGTGAAGAGTCAGCAGGGCAGGTGTACAAAGAGTAATAGCCAATCCCAAACAATACAATTCGTTTTTTTTTAACAATATGTCACCAAGTTATGCAAACCAAGGAGGTTAAAATTCGAATATTTTTACTGTAAATCAATGAATAAATAAAACTTTATCAAGTAATATTTGTAAAAAAAATAATTTGTGGCATTATCTAGGAAAAGGGACCTTATTGTCGATGGCGCTTTCGCCGCACTGCGTCGCGCAGCATTGTATTTGTATTGGAGCATCGTTTATTACGTCGGAAGCGCCATCGACAACAAGGTCCCTCTTCATAGATAACGTCACATTGATGTGAATTTCTTAAAACTACGTTTGAGTATTCGTCATTTCATTGCTGTTTGATGACAATTCATTGATATTTTTTGCTTGCACGAGGCAGCAAGGTGTGTTTAACTCCACTAGAGTTGTAAGCGCCCCTAGGCTACGATGGCTGCTTTACATCAAGCGTAGTGTTAAAAAAACGAAAATTTTCTATCTTTCTTTTCTTTTCCTAACCATTTAACATTTATAAAATACCCTCTCCTTTAGAATATGGCATAATCTAATAGGATTATAATAAGTTTGAATTGAATTCGAATTATACTGGATGTGGCTGAAAGCAGGCCTCGGTCGTTTCGTTTACTGGCGCAAAAATGGGTTCACATTGAGCACTAGACGTTAAGTAGAATTAGGGTAATGATACTTGAAGTGTGTCGGGAATCGTTAGTGCTAAGCTGTTTTGGATGTCTCGCTATTTGGGTTGTCTGGAGACATTTTAATTTGTAAAGGGTAAGCTTTTCGGGTCAAATTGAGAAAATCGTAGGTACATAACAGGTAATACGTCAGAATTTGCCCTGACATGTCAGGATTTTTGGTTCTTTTTAAGGATTGCGGGGGGACTTGGTGAGTGATAGGGTTTTTTAGAAACCTCAACTCACCACTAGAAGCTAGATAAAAGATTGGAGTTGGCCAGAGGAAAGTGATAGTTAGGCTGTAGCTATAGCATAATATGCTATACTTGCCACCATATTATGGTGGCGAGTTAAGGGGCTTGTGTTCCACGTGACAACTACTACCCGGACCAAGTTTGGAAAATAAACAAAATAATTCTTGGCAAAAACGAGTGCTTAACTACTTAAAAAATCGGCCAAGTGCGAGTCGGACTCGTGCACGAAGGGTTCCGTACTATTATCTAAAAATCACTTTTTTGTGTGGGAGCCCCCTTAAATATTTATTTTATTCTGTTTTTATAGTATTTGTTGTTATAGCGGCAACAGAAATACTTAATCGGTAGAAATATCAACTGGCTAAATATTAACGGTTCATGAAATACAGCCTGGTGACACACGGACGGACGGACGGACGGACAGCGAAGTCTCAGTAATAGGGTCCCGTTTGACCCTTTGGATACGGAACCCTAAAAACGGAGACCCTAATGAAAGAGACCAATGGGGATGAGTGTGTTTTTGGAGAAAAAGTCAGGTTTTTTAAGGTGAATGGGTTTTTGTCAAAATATTGCATTTTTTCATATGGCAACACATAGATGTAAAATACCTGTCAGGGTTGATGCTGTACTTAAATTGGGTAGGGATAGTGTTAAATTGTAATTATCAATAACATTTGCTGAAAGCAGACTGCACAGTTAAACACTAAGACCTAACAATGTAAGGACCTAGAAGTCATATTATTACAGGTAAGACCTATCTTTATGTATGCTGGTAGCTGGTACCTAACTCAATCATTTCCCTGCTGTTCAGTAGATTCCGTTTACTATAACCTCTCCAGCTCTCCACTTCTTAACCCTTAAACAAAACTTCAAAATACAAGTTACGACTTGTTTCAAAAGAAAAACTAAAAACATTAATCTTAAGCAGACCAAGCTATTTACGAGGCTGTGGGGAGTAGACAAGTTTCACTTATTTTAGCGCACTCTTTCCGAATAGGGCCCTTGGGTAGACGAATAAGTTTGGATGAACGACTGGTTAGACATTTAAGAAATACTATTTTCGTTAGACATTTAAGAAATACATTTCTTACGGATAGTACCCATATAATCTAAATATAATGTTTAATTATTGATGATCAAACGAACTTCTTGAAATGAATGAGTCACTTCATTTGAAGATATAATATAAGGTCCCTCCAGCCCTAGAACCCTGATATAAGTTTTGGTTCCTGTCTTCACTAAAAATAATGAAGAGCAGAGCGGCCGCCGCACGTAAGCGGTAAGCGGAAGTGGGCGAAAGGTTGCTTTGACAGTTTTAATCAAAATAAAACAAATCTTCTTAAATGTGTACGATGCTACCTGTACAATAGGGAAACTACCTGAGGTCTTACTGCGAAAAACTAAATTCAATATTTCTTTTTTCCTTTCTATCACTCGAATATGCAAGAGCAATAGAGAGCGTACACCACATTCCAGTCCATATGGCTGAGAAAAAGATTCCGACCATCTGACGACATTAACCTGATTGTGGTACCAGAATTTAAAAATCCCACTAATGTCAGCTGAAAGGTCTAAGAAACAGGCATAAACAGCTGTTCGGCGGTCTGTGTAGTACCTAACGGTCTGTTTCAATGCCAAAATAGCGGTTTCGGTCGACTGGCCTGGTTTGAACCCAAACTGATAGTCGGGAATTTTTAAACACCTGTCTAGTTGGAAATTGAGAAGACCGTCTAGCACCTTCGCCACTATGGTGGCAAGCGAAATGGGCCTATAGTTACACTTATCGCTCACATCACCTGTTTTGTTTTTTACGATAGGAACCACCACAGTTTTCATCATTTCAGACGGCAAGTAAGTGTGTCCTATACAAAACGAGTAAAACATCGCCAGCACTCGACTCACATGCGGATCGGCATGATGCAGATGCTCAACACTGAGACCGTCGTGGCCAGGCGACTTCCCTCTAGAAATAGAATTTAAAGGCATTTTTACATCCTTTGCTGTAAACTGAGCGGTCGTCTCCCGTCCACAGGTCCCAGAGACGGCCATACAAGTCGTCTGCGACGGCCCTAAAGGTAACTTGACTGTAAAATGTTCCCTAAATACCTCAGCTATAGACCCACTTTCGCTCGCCCCATCGACACTCACAGGCAGACCGGGCTTACCATTCAATCTATTGGTAGATTTCCAAAAACTACGGAAATCGCACTTAGAATGATGTTCCGCAATGATATTCATTTTTATTTGCTCCACGTGTTTCTGACACCATTTTAAGCGCGATCTGAAATCTTTTGACTTTCTAGCATATCGTCGTAAATATGCCCCGAATTCCTTTATAAAAGTCTCTAAAAAGGGATATATTTTTTTCCAAAAAAAAACTAATAGGTAGATGACTAAATTAAAATTGTCTTTTACTATGCTGTTATAGATAAAAAAAATATTTCCTGAAAACTGTGATTAAATAAGCGCTATGTTCCGTTCACTGCACGCTATCACTCCATCGATCTCACCAATTAAAGGCGTTATTCTGAATACCAATTTTTACATGAAATTAAATCAAAAACGAATTAGTCAATTACGCTCGCTCGTAAGAGCTCCAGGCATGTGTGTAAGTGCGACACAATATTCCAATCGAATTTGTATTATATTGGTATTGAAATTTTGTTTCTAAGTAAGACCCACGGTACTGTTTTTCACGCTTGACTACGTTCTTCGGAGTGACACGTTTTATGGATCACCTCTTTTGCTATAAGTTAACATGTCTTATCTTATTTAAGAGGTAGTGATAGTGATAGCGCCAGTGCAATCAATCATGAGCTTATTTATGGCACGTCGCGTTTTTGTCATACATTTTGCTGCGTAAATATCTTTAAGACTATATACAGTAAGTACAATACAATACAATACGATACGATATGATACGATACGATACGTTACGATACTATACAATACGATACAATACAATACAAATACTCTTTATTGCACGCCTCAACAAAAAAACAGAAAAGCAAGCAGGGATAAACAACAGGCGGTTTTCTGCGAACGAAGCTATTAAGCTTTGAATACATTTAAAAGTGAAAAAAATACTGTCTTGGGTGAGACTTGAACTCACGGCCTCTCAGAATAGCGTCGTTCTAAGCTTAATAGCGTCGTTCGCAGACGTTACTGCTTGTTAAAAATTAATTTAGTATGGGTAGCATATCGTTACTGGTGAATTTCTAATATGGCTTGGAAATCCGGTAACCGTCTAAGAAGTGTATCGTTCTTACGGTAGATGTCGCTAGGGTCCCCTAGACCCATATGGTGGAAAATTTGCTTCCTATGGATGAGGTCTTGGTGGCTCAGATGGCAGAGCGCTGGAGTATCGATCCAGAGGCCGTGAGTTCAAGTCTCACCCAAGACAGTAATTTTTCCACTTTTAAATGTACACAATCATGTCAGGTAGGGCGTAAATGCTTTAGGTTCTTAATCGCTCGACAGAGTATAGTTTTTGTATCTCATATTTAGATTAAAAGGAGAATTAGGCTTTTTCTACTTTCACTTACAATTTTATGGTTGATAAAATTGGTGGAAAGCCTGTGAACTGAGGTCCTAAAATTGAGGCGTGGTCTTTGATATTAGACACTACTTAATTTAAAAACCGTAAATATTTTCTCAACTTGCTTTGTTTCTTTATTAAAATCTTGTTAACTAGTAATAAAGATACTTACGTTAAATAAATTCATTAGTTTTCCTTAATTTTTATTAAATACTAACAGGATATCGACCTCAAGCATAAAATATACGATCGCTGAAAAGCAAAAATGTTACAGCTATAAAACACTTTGCCAATGAAAAAGAGGCTAAACCGCCGTGGAAAGTCATATATCATTATACTGTTCATAAAATATGTGTTACATTAACGTAGCGTATGAAAAAAGACATATATTCAATGCAAACTCAGCAAATGTTAAGCCATTTACGAAAAGGAAAAAGAAATGAACGAAAATTGCTGATAGCGATTAACAAATCACCTTGCCATGATTTATTTAGTATAATGTTTGTTTATATTCGCTTTTAGAAGCAAATATTATGAGCTCGATACGAGTACACGTGGTTAACGTCATGACGTATTAAATGTTCTGGGATCTTTTACTAATTTTGCGTGCTGAGTGACAGACCATGCGGGTAAACTATGGCAATATGCGAGCTAAAATTAATTGGAATAACTCAAAGCTTGTAAATTGTTACTATTGGCGTGTAAATTACTAACTCTTATAATGGGGGTAACATGACAAGGTGATAATAACGAAATCGTATCATACCAGTATTGTAGCTACACCGCTGCAACTTGACTGGACAACTCCATTGCGCGTGTGGCCGCATCTTCAAGACAGTGGGTTTTTGCGAGCTACGTTAGGGCATTTTATAATCCAGATAAATATTGTTTGATGTAGTCGACAATTCTGGATACGGCAAGGAAGATTGAGGTGAGATGAGGTGATCTTAGCTCTAAAGGATTTTGTATCAGGAGCTACTTTACCGTTGATGTTCGTGGCCGCATCACTGTCGCAATTAGAATTTCACCGTGTACCGACGTGATTAGCTTTATCTATTCGAAGATTCGAACTCAGTTCTTAGTTTATCCTTATGAAGCTTCTTACATTCGTTAAAAAGGCCTGATTATTTATCTCATTCATTTAACCATGAAGTAGCCTGAATATAATATTATAAGAAAGTAAAAAGATACATACTCTAACTTATTACCTAGGCTGTTTTTCTGAATTTCCTGCTACCGTAAGAGAATTGGGTTCAGAGCAAAACTACCGCTTAATATACTATATTTTTTTAAGTATTTGTATACAAAACGAATGATTATTATTACAATCCATCCATTATTCCATCCATCGTGTAGTAATTTTCAACATAAAATTTAACCAAACTCATAAACTTACTGTATACCCAGCTTCATAAATATGCAATATGTTTAAAGTGCCTTAATAAAAGCATGGCGTTATTTATCTGTACCAAACCCCAAATTTTATGGGTTCCCCGCTATCTGAATTGATAATGGTTACTTTATCACTGTCCACGGATTCCTAATAAGAGCGGTCTGTCAACGCCTTAACGTAATTTACTTTACTAGCGATGTTTTGTAAATTCTAATTACCTCTTTATCAAAGTTATGAATTTTTTTTATACTACATAGTTCAGTAACAAATAAACTAGTCTTTGATACAGATAAAGATAGTTTATTATTCAAGTAGGCATATTAGAATGCGCTTCAGAACGTCAAATAAAGCTAAATTGGCTCTAACTTTACACCTCGGCCTCGAGAAGATTTAAATCCCCCCTATATGGGAGGAAACTATCCCAATATGGACCGGCAAGAAACTCGGTGGGACACATCTTTTCAAAACATTACATCTTATAATTAAAATGTGATAATGGGGCTTAATCTTTTTGGTAGATCAGGAAAACGAATTTGTGGATGTTTGAGAAGTGATACACAATTACACAGTTACCAAATTACTGTCCATCTCGTTCGCACTGATGTATTGAGAATGCGATCGAGGTCACACAGCCGCTAACGTAAATGTCATATGCCAACTTGTCCCAGCCGTACATGTGTCGTTCTCTCGATATTCATTAGAAATATATTTTAGATTTAAATTTTTAAATTTAAAATATGACTAGTCTCAAAAATAGCCATTAAGAATATTTATCTAATTATTATGTCAGTTTTATACCTGAATTAATTTATTACGGTAATCTATTTAGACATATTTCTGTGGACTTACCCTTTCGTCCGTTACTGAAACCACAGCATGGACTAATTACATTACAGGTATTTCCTATTTTCTCATTAATTAAGGGTAATCAGAGGCTCATCATGTTTGGGGTTGCGTAGTCGTACGCCCGCGGCTCGTAGCGGGAATACAGAATTTATTAGAGAAGTTACATGTTAGCTTGTAAGGGGCCATCCACCTATTACGTAACATAATTATTTTTATGATTTTGTGGACTTCTCATTACAGACTCTAAATTCAAACCTTGTTAAGAAAAAACTCGTTTCGCGAGCATAATATAAAATAAGCGATTATATCATGGATGTTTGGCAATGATAACGTCCTGAATTAACAATCTAATTCATCAAATTTCTATAAGAAAGTACCTTACTGTTTGTTATTTTGTTTTTATTCCATATTAATTTAAATTGTATTTTTTTATATAATGCATGTTAGTTATAAGATGTAATGTTTTGAAAAGATGTAGCCCGCCGAGTTTCTTGCCGGTCCCATATTGGGATATCCTCCTACAATTTTGTACAATTAGGGATTTATATCTTCTCGGGTCAGAGGTGTAGGGTTAAAGGCTGCGTAGCTTTATTCGACGTTCATAAGCGCATTGTAATATGCCTACTTGGAAAATATCTAAATGGAAAAAATCTATATCTTCATGTATTATTGAAAATTAAAATATATGATATAAAAAGTGTATTATTATGTAGATACCTGTTACTTAAGTAGATGTTAATTTAAATAGGCCCCTGTATAATCAGAGTTAATCACTGAACATTATATCTCGTTTGTGTGTCTCTGAATGTGTATTACTTTTTATTCATTTTAATATTTTAGTTATCGTCTTCTTTTACTAAAGTATTTTTATAAAGATGTTTCTTTTATTATTCATAAGTTATTGCTGTATTTCTTTTATCTCACTATATATTTTATAATTTACCTTTACCACTTTTCATGTACCTATTATGAAGCAAAATAAAATTCTGAATGTGATTCTGATTCAGATTAATTATATTAACATGAAACAAAGAGTCAAAAGCTTCAAATTATATACAAATTCCTTTCTATTTAGGAACAAAAATATGACGTCTCCCAACTTTTTAACCGGAGAGGGTTTCTTGTCATACTTAAAGGATTCCTAAATGTGTGACGTAATTTGTGGATGAGCCGTAAGCTCTAAGGAAGTATCAGAACTACTGAACATGGAAAGTCATAGGTTATATAACTCAACGTCATATAATTGCGCCTATTTTGCGTGGTGGGTTGACGGCACTACTCTTGCCAACCAAACTCTACCAAGAAGCCTAGCAGACCCTTGATGTTGACTTCTGGGAGAGACTCCGGCGAACCGACGTACAACAGTACCCGGTTGTCTGCCACCCCCGGGCATTCGAGAACGACGTAGGCGGCTGTCTCGACAGGGTCTTGGTAGGGTTAACAGCTTGACAAACCGGGTTTAATTGTCGAGAGGGTTTGCTCCGCTTACCTCCACGTGCCTAGATTAGACCAGTACTGTTGGTGTTTTACCTTGGTGTTATGTCGCAGCATGTTCCAGAGCCAGGTATAAGGCACAGGTAGAATTGGCTCAAGTCTTGTTATCTTCAGTGGAGCATGCAAGGTTTATGCAACGCACAGGAACACGCAAAATAGGCGCCAGTTGTTGAGTTGCGGAAACCTGCCCGTACTATAATTTAATGCAATAGAATACTACTAAATACTGCAATAGAAAACTAAAGTTTTTGATAACCAAATGTCGCTAATAATGAGATTAATGAATTCCATATTTAATTTGCGGGGTAATATTTTTTGTCTTTAACTGTCTGTATTTCCACGTAAGTCTTACACAAAAAGAATTCAATCGTAAAAAGGGTCCTCATTGTGACGATTGTAAATTTGACGTTAATGCTTAAACAAAGACATTGTTATTTCATTAATAAGCCTTGTTGAGTTTAAGACTGAATAGCGAAATATCAGAAATTTATAAGCTCGAATCTTAAGTCGTCAACTTGGAGATAAGACTTTAGCTTTTCTATGATGAGGATTAGGGAGTCAGATTATTGAAGCTTTTGACTTTATTGGCTCTCAAACAATGAGAATTGTGAAATCAAGAATGTTTTAATGCGATTTGAATTTCATCTTTATTTAAGTGTCTCTTTTACAGAAAGTGCTAATAGGCGTAACGTATAAATTAGGGTCAATGTGGGAAGACCGCCTATAAATTAACCTAATAGAAGGATGAACGAGTGGACAAGCAAGAAATATTATTAAAAAATACTTCTGGGCAACTGCCGTCGCCGTCGCCGCGGATCTCTGCCGATATACTTATCGACGTAACTTAATAATATGACCGATTGACCTATTTAAAAATGTAAATACATGAATATTTAATATAATGTTAGAGGACTCCTTAATTGAAAAAATCTTTTTAATTTAAGATTATTAGATCATTTTTAATGTGATTTCTATATTTAAAAAAAAACCAGTTTTTTTATAAGGCCGCCGTCCGCTCTTTCGTCGCTTTTAATTTTTGTATTTGTACACAACACACAAGACATCCACTCCACATCACACACACATCCACTTACAGAAAGTTAGTAGAGCAGAAGAAGTGAACCTCTTCGATTCTGCCTATGTCTGAGCGACGTAAGTACGTGGGTATATGGTGAGTATATGGGTAGTAATTCAATTTTGACATGTAAATTGACTTTACGAATAAATCAGTATGAATATGAGTATGTGTAAAATTACGAGAGTTCTTACCCTTCTTCTATTTCTTTGTACCGTACCTGACACCTGACACAAGGCCAAATACATTTCAGGAAAATTTGGAAAAACCAACAAAAGTTAACAACCTGGGCACATGTTAAGTAAATAAAAATATATATGGTTGACTGGTAGAGAATGCCTTTTGGCATTAAGTTCGCCATTTGTACATTTTTCTTTATGTGCGCAATAAAGTTTAAATAAATAAATAAAAAATGTATCCTGCCTGGGTGCCGAGTTGCAATTAGCTTATAGATTCTGTTAACATTGCGATGTGTACAGAAATGACTCGAACGAGTTAGTAAACAACAAAATATGTTTGACTAACAAGCGTTGTGTGCTCGGTCGAGTGTTTGCCTGCACTATCTTTCGCTGTTGCCCGTGGTTGACTGGTAGATAATGCAATCTGGTATTGAGTCCGCCATTTGTACTATCGTTTATTATGCAATAATGTGTAAATAAGTCTTTCTTGATTCAATAATCCGTAGGTACCGCTGACCGGAAAATGTTATGTTGTTTCGATTTTTTTTTAACTTATATTTGCATCAGTATAAATTTCCGTTGATGAGACTTTTCATGTGTAATTCTGTGTGTGTCATATCTATGAATAAATAATACTTGATATTTAATTTTTAATTTAATTTATGTCGTAGTTGCTATTATTTTCGAATATTTTTTTTATGATGGGCTGCGAGACCATTTGTGAAGTAAAATCCATTATAATTGGCAATTGTCAACGCCAAAAACCAAACATTACAATGCAAAAATAACTCAATACCGATGTATAATTTACTGCATAGTACAGCGAATTATTTACGTGTCACTGCAAAATAAATAAATTCACTGTAAACAGATTCAAGTTAATCCGATTAGGGGACTCCAGATTCCTGAGTTTCACTCTGGAATGGAAGTTACAAAGCGCGACTTAATTTCACTTGGCACGGAAAAATATTGCCTTGTGACACTAATTCGACCCTTCTTGCAGTGATGAATTTTAGTCGCAAATAGCACGTTATTCTAATACAGATGGACAAGATGCTTTGTCTTTTTAGATAGAACTACATTTTTGCGTGGAAAATTAGGTAGCGAGTTTTGTTCGGTACGAGTAGGTACTAGGGATGTTGACTATGTTCAAACTTGTCTGAACATAGTCAACATCATGTCATGTGTTGTCATGTGAATATGTATGTGGAAAGTATGTTTATTATGTTTTTAATTCAGTTGTTTGCAATACTTAAAATTAAATTCTGGTAGAGAATGCCTTTAGACACTAAGTCCGCTATTTGTACTTTTTATTGTATTTTGTGCAATAAAGTATAAAATAAATGAATAAATAAAATAAATTATTTTCCTCCAATCTCTATACATTTATGGATGTTTTGCTAAAAAAGTTGTAATTGGATATATCGGTCCGAAGTTGGTTCTAGTTAATAAAAAAAATCTCACTAGATCTATCTTGGATCTATACAGAATGAAGATAATTTCATACCATTTACGTATGATATAAAACACCAGAACGTTAATAGATAATCGTAGACAGAAATTATTTTAAGACACAAATTCTATTTTATAAATCGTACCTATAGAACTACAAAGAGTACATAACTTGACCGTGACGTCATTTACTAGTGTTTCATGTAAACTCCATAGTGGCAAATCGTTTTGCAACTTATTTAGATATAGCGAGCTACAAAAGTGCATAGACACATTGTTAATGTCATGCAATTTTGCGGCTCGGTGCTCACGGGTATGTTTTAGTTTTCAGGCAAAATAATCGAATGTAAACTGTCGTGAGCATACTAATATTTAATTATATTTACGGTTTAAACTCACGTGTTTTAGTCACTCACGTGACATGTTTAGGAGAGGCTAGGTCTCCTTTCTCAAGCACGAACAGTGCGAGCAGCGTCCACGTCATCCGTGCGCCGCGAAATCACGTGAGTTTAAGCCGTAAAATTAGTTTAATTTGCAAAATACTTTTTATATTTCACTTGAAAAATTGAAGATAATATTATATTAATTTTGGTTAATATTATTCATTTTGAGGAAAAAGGCTCTCTTTTATCAATTAAATACCTGACACATACATGCAATAGTTGGTATAAACTATAAATAAGCAGTATTACTTAATTCTGCATACCCCTGGTCGGCCCAGAACCGTTCTGTGGAATCACAAAACGGGATGCATATTCACTGCTCAGCAATTTAGAAAAAATAAGGGCAAACGATTGGTGGAAGTTCGTAAAAGGACAAGAACTCTCGAAAGCTCTAATCAAAGGGTTCAACAGCAAAACTGCTAGGGAGCTTCTAGGGCTCAAAAGACACAAAGCCTGCGCGGTGACCAGAATTTTGACTGGACACTATAAATTGAACAATGTGTTTCAAATCGGAAAGAAACAAGACGCGACATGCAGGTTCTGCCATGAGTCAGAGGAGACTGCAATGCACATTCTCTGCTCCTGTGGACCACTAATGTCAAAAAGAAGTACCCACCTAGGGCGGCACGTATTGCAACCCTATGAGGTACAGAACATTACGGCCCAAAGAATCTGGAATTTCCTGGATTCAACGGGCATCAGTAATGAACTTTAAAGGGCTGTCACAATAGACCAATGCCTGGTCGACGTGGCATTCAAAGGCCCACAAACTACAATAATAAAAAAAAAAAAAATTCTGCATCATTTTTGACTGTAAACCTATGACCGGAAGTTAGATCATTAATAATAATAGAGTTCATTTAAAGGTCAACGAATAACTTGAGGGCCTATCGCGAAAATAGAAAATCGAAATAATATCGATATCTGCATCTCTATTACTCTTACATGTTCTAGCAATAGAGCGGAAATAATATAGAAGCTAAATTTTGATTTTCGACTCTGAAACAAAAATATAACTGAACTGACTCTGAACTTTCGCTGGAGAGAATTCACTGATAAAAGATTTACTGCTCAATAAACAAGTTAAGTACCTACCTAACCGAAATTTAGTGCTTCAGAGCTAAACTGTGTCTCGCTCAAATAATGGCCTGAAAAATTGATTTTAAGTTTATTAAACAATTTTTATTACACACAATAAACAAATAAAATAACAGGCATAACACAACAATATCTATACCTATAAATTTTGCAGTTATTAAAAAGGAATGCTAAATTAAATTCAAATATATGTAGGTAGGCATATGCATATACCAAATAAAATAAAAATATAAATATGAGTGTTTTATTTAGAGAAGTAGGCACAGGCATACAGACTGTTTCATGTGACGTGAGCAGGACCAATCCTACACTCTCAGTAAATGTTAAGAGGGAAGTAAACGTGATAGTCCATACAAAAAGAGAAATCGTTTTTCCACTTCAAAATATGTTCCATTCTCCATGATATTTTAGTATATTATTGACGCAATGAAAAACTAGGTTAATAGGTTTTCCTTTTTTACAAAATTTGCAATACATTAAAAAAAAATAAGCGAAACCTATAAACCTAGAATGCTGAAGCGATCGACAACAAAATGAAAGTGATTTGTTAAAATTTAGTTAATGGGAAACGTTTTCTCCCAAACCGGAATTTTATAGAAAAAGTACCGTTGTTTCGCTAGAATCGCAAAAATATTCCCTCTTAATGCATTGTTCGCCATCGTATAAACCGTACCGTCGCCGAAGTAAAACAACTAAACCTTTTTTCCTATTTTATAACTTTTCGTTAAGTAAGGGTTTACTTGTTTACAATCATGGTCACCCTACAACGCCCAATTAATAAAGATAAAACGTCATGACACATTACCGTAAAGTTATGACAGCACTTGGATTATCAAAAAAATAGTTTATTTTCTATCTATAGTACCTTATCAAGTTATCATTTACCCAATGCGTAGGTTTGATCATAACCTGTTCACGTCGCACACATGGTTTTCGGGGGCCCTTGCGGATACACTTCGACCCATAGGGATCCACGTTTCACCCATAAAACGTTCCTAATAAACAGGAGACATTACCTGACCTGAGGGACGCAACGGTCAGGGCTGTCAACATAGCTGCTTTTTGGGCACCCACTGTGGGAACCTCGACACAAAAGAAGAAGAAGAATAAACAAGAAATAAAACCGTTATGACAGCACTTTGATTATGAAAGAAATAAACTGTTTTCTGGTACGAAACATTAGCTAGTTAAGTTATCATTTACCGAATGCGAAGGGCCTGACCTGCTCACGTCTCCTGAATCACCCGTAAAACGTTTTTAATATTAAAGAGATATTATCTGACCTGAGGGGCGCAACGGTCAGGGCTGTCAGCATTTGCCGCTTTTTGGGCATCCACTGTGGGAACCTCGCCACGAAAGAAGAAGTATAAACAAGAAATTAAGCCTATCAAATAAACGTTTTCAGGTGCACAGGATATTTCTATACGCTTTATATATATATAATCAAATTTCTATAAAGAAAAGTAGCTACTGTATGTAATTGCATATTTTGTATAGTAATCTAAATTGTATTTTTTCTTATTTAATGCATGTCTTATTAAGTAGCTGTCTAGATACATAATTTTAGAAAACACAATTTCACAATTAGCAAGTTATAATATTTAGTAATTATAACGCGTTATAATATCTGGAAATATAGATATACAGATATGAAGTTGTCTCGTACAATTTGGTACCATAATAATGCATTGATTTTTATTTGCATGTTAGTTATAAGATGTAATGTTTTGAAAAGATGTGTCCCGCCGAGTTTCTTGCCGGTCCATATTGGGATACCCTCCTCCAATTGAGGGGGATTTAAATTTTCTCGGGTCAGAGGCCGGTGTAGCTTTATTTGACGTTCAAAGGCGCATTGTAATATGCCTACTTGAATAATAAAATATCTTTATCTTTTTATTTCCTTTTCTTAAATTTCTTTAGAGTCAGGCCATGGTAACCCTACAAAGACCTTACAAGTGACTTGGTATATGCATACCTACATATACATATTTGAGTATTATTTAGTATTCCTTTTTAGTTTCAACTATTTTAATTAGTTAAAGATACTTAGTTGCCAATAAAACAAATGGTTTTAACTTCAAACGCATATGTTAACATGACGAGAGTCCACAAATTGTCGGTGCAAACTTGCAAAGTCGATGTAAATTTAATGGCTTAAATTAACTCTATTTTAATGTCTCAATAACCCCCAATGTCGGAACAAAAGGAATTACTTTTTTATTTCTAGTAAGCAACAAATTGTTGCACTGAAACGTAGTTTCAATACTTTACGACGTAGACGGCCCGGCGACTGCAGCTTTATTTAATTCCACTTCTATCAGAATTATATCGCCAAATTTACCAAAAGACTTTTATCATAAATACACAATAAACAAAGTATTTTACCCTTAGCAAGATTTTTATGCGGCCTTAAACGTTTTACTTAATTGCACTAATGGCAGTACGAAATGCATTGTGTGTTAGTTTACGCAGTCGCTAGCCAAATTTTTATGTCAGTATCAAACTCATGGTAAGGATATTGGTATCTGAGCGGTTAGGCGTGAGGTTTCTATAACCCATAGGTCATGGGTTCGTAGTATTCAAACCATGGTTCGTACGTAAGAACCTACCAATGATATATTCGAAAACCGGAGGACAACACGGCCAGGATTGCGTTCACATGGAGACCGCACGGGGGCAGGCGATGGGGTCGGCCGGCGCACACGTGGCAGCGCACCGTCGACGCCGAACTGCGGGCAGCCGGACTGAGTTGGAGGGACGCGGAGCGCGAGGCACAGAACAGGAGCGGGTGACGACCTGGCGACGTCTCACGAAGGCCCTCTGTACCAATGGGGTACCATAGGACGACAACAACAACAAAAATGTCAGTATAGTTTTTATAACAGGAATTTAATGATTTCACTCACCTGTATCCAATGTAGATACCATAATGCCGCGCTACGATACAATCCGACCGGACCGGTACAGACTGATACGTTCGTTTCGTCCGTGCAATTTTATTTAAACTTAGTGTTAAGTATGTTCGTCATGTTTATTTTATGTTTCTTTCCTTTTTTCTGTTACCTTCCGTGATTATTTCGCACTCGATGGTCTCATCGGAAGATCAGCGCTGGAAGTCGCCAGCAACATGCTGAGATGAGGCCATTTCGTGACACTTTACTCTCACTATGTTCTCTTTTATATCTGTCTATTACTGTTATGTTATGAATAAAACGAATTCTATTCTATTCTATAAGCACTATATTTGCGAAGAAATTTAATGGTTTACCTATATATGTGTTTGTGTGTGCTTATGTGTTGTTAATGTCTATATGTCTCCAACTTGCATTGTGATAACGTATGGGGATATTTATACTTACAAATTGATGATTGGCTAGATTACATAAATGTGGCTATAAAAAATTTACAGACACCGAAACTCGCTCCTGGACTATGGATTATCTTTGCAGTGAATCCATCTGCATTGCAGAGCGCGTCTTCATATACGATTCAGTACTCTGTATACCTGCTTTGCTACCAGATAAGTTAAACAAGCACTTAAAAATGCTATCTTCAAAGAAACTTTATCTTTTGTTCTTTTGTTTTTAATTGAAAGCAACTAAATTAAGACGATAATCCCTATTTTCTATCCAGGATATTAACATTATGGAAAACATTTATCTTGTTTGACCTTTAGTTTCACTATTTTCGATTTTTTGATTATTATAAGAGGTAGAAGCGAAAACAAATTCCATACAAAATTTTAATAGTTCCTTACTGTTATAATAATAAAAAAAAAAAAAACGAAATATATTAAACGCCCCTACGGCACCATAATCATCACATTGTATACAAAACTGTAATGTTAATATCCTCAGAGAAAAATGTGGATTACGTTTGTATGGAGAAATGGTCGTCTGCTTTACACATTCCGATATGAAAACTATTTCATCGTTGGTTAGACAAGTAACAGGTGATTTTTGTATTCTAATACGGGATATTTACAGCCAGGTAACCTTGTACTATACATTTTTCATGAAAATAGAACATATTTTCAGTATATTGGTACATCTCAAACCAACTGGCACGGCTCCAAAGCGAAGTAATAGGAGGTTCTTTCGGAGAAATTTTGATGTGTCATTTGAAATTAGAATGCTGCAGAAATATACGTAGAATGCCGATGTCGAAATATAATATGACTTTTAGAATGAGATTTCTGTTTTCGAAATCAGCTTTTATATTTATTGTTTTGAATGTATATTGCTTAATTTCATATGTCAAGAAATAAATTTAATTTTATATGTCATATAAAATAATTATATAGACGCAAATACAAAATAAACGACAGTAAAACAAGTAAACCCTAAGAGTATTAAGTTGTTAGTTTGCTGTAGTATCCTTATCACTAGATCCGGGCGTCTCACAACTGTTCATTGGTGTAATAAGTATATAGTTAACTCAGTGTCATAGTAATTCAATAATTCTTTTTCGAAGGAATTTCTCGCATGGAAAATAACTATGTACTAAAAAGTCGGTGAACAACAACAGTCTTTGTGTCTGAATTCAAAAGTTCTACTTTTTGTGATAAATATTATGAAAGTTAACAAAACTGACTCAAGAATATCTGTGTTTATTAAAGTAGAATCGAATAAGCATTTATTCAATTCAAAATCGTATTACGTTAAATAAACAGAGCACGGTAACGACGCCATAAACGCAGCCATTTTTTGCTAATAGATTCCTTGATTCCATTAAAGATATGCCGATTTCTAATGAAGTTATTTATTTTTATCGTTATCAGCGGGCTAAGCACGGTCGCATTTTTATCGCCTGTCACCATGCCTGTCACGTTCTAACAGTTATGTAAGTGCGAAAGTGACAGGCACAGTGACAAATGATAAAAATGCAACCATGCTGCCACCGCAGGAGGCCTGTTCTGATTTAACGATATATTATTTATTTAAACTATTGCACAGCAAAAATTTCATACCACACACGAAAGATTTCTGATTTCCATACAAAAAAAACGATGACGTCATAACTCCTTAATTTTTTGTTTTTTTTTGGTGCTACGGGTCAAATTGATTTAAATGGACTAAAGACCAATCGTACTGATTTTCATACCTTTAACACCATTTGCAGCATATTACTGATTTCCGGGGTGAACCGCCAGGACTACGACCAGTTAATCCTCGCCCTCGGGCCAAACAGAGATCAACCAGTAATAGGTGCGGGAAATAATTACAATGTACGAGAAATTCAATAGGTATTAAATATAAATATTTGTGTACCATAAACAATATACTACATCATAAATACATATTGTTATAATATACTTGCTTGACTACACATACATATATTAATATACATATACATACATATACAATATATTTTAAACCTGCCTTCAGATCGTATTATGAGTCTTAGTCAAGAGACTTTGCTTTGTCCAAAGCTTTGGTCTATGCTTGCCGTATCTCAAGGGATGGGAGGGGGGAAGGGAAGGGAATTCCAAAGACGAATCACGTGTTATATGTTAAGTTTTTTATCTTGTTTTTATAAGACCTTAACTATCGCGCGCGCTAATTAGTATGCGTGAAAGGCATTGGGAGACGTGTCTTAATTCGCGTACTATTAGTAAGCGTGAGATGCGCAAGTAGTGTCAAAGTAGTATCAAGTCAGAATCGGTGTCCACACTTAATAATCTCGCACCTTACTTTTTTTATGTCGCTTAGATACTGAAATTGATAGAACAGGTCGCAAATGGGATCACCTTAGTTCATCCGTCCGTATATGTCCGTGTCTAGATTCATATTGAATTTGTACAAGGATCTTATCGGCTTGAACATGTTAAAAATGTCTGTCCTCTTTGAGCTTGTAAATTAATCCTTGATAATGTAAATTTATTACGGAATACTAAATGGACATAACTAAACTGCCCAAGATTTTAATCTTAGACTCTGATTTACATCGAAAAACGATTTTCTGATCAAATCATGGTTGAACGCACATTTAGGTTAGGGAATTTAACTTTTGATTGAATCTATTTTAACGACCCAATATACTATCATTTTATAAAATAAGCCAATTTTAGACGCATAGTACATTAGCCATTATCACAACAGGCCCTCACAAAATATAAGCAACAAAAATGTAGCGTTAAAACGTCCCCGCAACTTAATTAAGACGTCGTGTCCCTGTCACTCACTGTCTTCGCCATTTTTACATTGCTTTCTCATCTTCATATCTCAATACATAAACTCAGCGAAAGAAGAACCTTAAATGAAGTCAACAAATGTTCAAATTTGTATAACAATATATTCTGGGTTAGGAAGTTAGGGGCAGCGTCTAGTCTGCGCCAGATGACACGCTTCCAAAATCGATATAGGAAGATATTTCGGGCGAGCACTTGGCCTGGCCGTGAATACCTTTAACAATCGGGACAATATATGTTATGTACTGCATCATTGGACGTGGAAGATTATTATTACTGACTAGCTTCTGTCCGTGATTTTATCTGCGTAGAATTGAACTTTTCTATAGTAAATTCCAGTTATCTTTCAACCCCATAAAGGGATGATTACCGTGATATAAACCTATCCTATGTATTTTTCACGAACCTACATTATCTTCATAACAAACTTCATCCAAATAGATTCACAATTTAAACACGACGAGATACTCGTAACACAGACAAAGAGACAGAGTTACTTTCCCATTAATTAATAGAGATAGTGACGATGATAAGTTTTTCTCAATTCTATCAGAACTTAATGTTTGGTTGTAACTTGTAAGAGAGTATCGGCTTTTTAGAAAGAAACAATCAAAGAAGAAGGAAAATAAGGTTTCTGAGGATGTTTTATCACAATACCGATAAAGCGTAGGGAGTTACGCAAAAAAAACTATTGTCAACTTCCGCTATAAGCCAAAACGTGTCTGCAGTATAGCCCTATTGGAGCTTTATAGTGACACGCCTTTTTAGACATTGTATTAAATTGAGAAGTTGGGACTATAAAATCTGAAAGAAAGCTTACTTTTAACCTTGACTAATCATCGTCCATCAATATCCATTGTTTTCAGCACTTTTTTTTTGTTTTCGTAGCGACCTAAAAACTCAGTTTTATTTTCTGGTACCTAAAAGTGTACGAAATAGGAACATTGCCGTTTATCAAGTGATTTTGCAGGCGACGCAAGTATTACGAGTACATAATACAAATAAGGAAACAAGAACGTCAGTGAATCCGAAACATTTCATACGCGTCTCATCGTTGATCCCGAATTATGTTCTCATTATTCTTTGTGAAATAGCTTTCGTTATCATCTACATGCTTGACCCCAAAACCCCATGCGTGTTATAAAGGAGGTTGAGTAGAGAACCCATTAGATACCACAGATCTAGAATGTACAAGATAGCTTGTCAACGATAAAATATGCGAAGAAAATTGGAATAACTTCTAGTGTCATCATTAGAAGTATTGAATACAAAATTAATGTGTGACTGCGTAAATTACTTACTTTTGTGACCTTATATTCCAAGATATATATAACCACCCACCGTATCTCCTGAACAAAGAGAATTTGAAATAGAGATGGATTGTCAAAGAAAACTTTGTAACCACAGTAAATTTACTGCCCTCTTCTTGCCAAAGGTATGGTGGTATCGTTTCGTTTCGGCGCCACAACCCTTGGCCAATGCCAAGATGGCGCCACTTTTTGATTTTTAACAAATTTAACACATATCAGTGAAATAATAAGGATCAAAGTCAAATGGCGTTCTAAAAGTTTTAATCATGTGTCGAAAGATGGCAGTAAATTTACTGTGGCTACAAAGTTTTCGTTGAAAACCACCTCTATTTCAAATTCTCTTTGCTCCTGAATGAAAACCTTTCGTCCGCTAATCGTACGCTTTGGTACATTCAAGTCAGGCCGCTATTCCTGTGTATATTCTGTGTGAACAAAAACGGTCCAATTTCAAATTTGTTGCCTGGCTCTTTCACACTCATGAAATGTTGATACTTGATGGCATACTTCAATTATATTTCAGCGTAAGCATCATTCTAGTTCTGTGCTAGATACTCACATATTGACATATATCAACGCACAAAGGACAAGCGATATATATTTCTTTTGTCAGCGCTATTCTTAACGCTACAGTTGTGACGTCGCGTCAGTAAGTGCGATGTTCCGTATAAAAAGAAAATAATAATACATTGTGCGCTCAATTATTTAATAAGGAAAAATAAAAGTAGCATTTTTTTTGTAAAACATATAAAAGTTATTTCATTTGGTCCTATACTAGCTAACTACCTTTAGAATATATGGCCGTATCAACAATACACACGGTTTAGACTGAATGATTCATTTATTTTACCAACAGATATAAAAAAATAAGCATAAATAATATATATATATACTTAATAGGATATTAGCTCAATGAGGGTGCAAGCTGTTAGGATCGGCAACGCGCAAGTAACACCTCTGGAGTTGCAGGCGTTCATAGGCTACGGAGACTGCTTACCATCAGGCGGACCGTATGCTAGTTTGCCACCGCCATAGTATAAAAAAATGGGTTAGATAAGTCAATAAAAGTGACTCTGTCATCATAGCGTTAAATAATCCCGGGTTCGTTAAGTATAAATAAGATGCCGCTCCGAGCCCGGGTTTCGTTTAGTCAATAAATAAACATTTTAGGTATAATCCGACACCGATCGATCTATTTACAAACTTAACTGAGGTTGCTGTTCATGAGCTTTAGGTTCTAAATAACGATATACATCAGCTGAAACGTGATAAGTTGAATGTAATTTGGGTGTAATAGTTTGGGATGCGATAGGAACTTGGAGAAAAGTTTTTTGGCCATTCATTTGTAAATCGTATATAGTTGAACAGACCAGGTATAAAATTTGACTTAGTTCTTATCCTGGAAAATATCTCCTACGTTGATGAAGTGTAGGTTAAGTTAGAATGGGAATAAAATTGCGCAGATAAAGAGATGGCATTTTAACGATTTCTACGCGGATTATGTTGCGGGCTCCTCGTCGTGGCTTTCCGTTGTAGAATTTTAAGATTTAAGTTATTCTGTTATTTCTATTCAGGTTTTTATTTTTTAACTTCTAGGTTTCATACAAAAACTGGTTAAGCGACTTATTTGGAAATCCGAAATTTGTATTAGCAAGTTTAGCATTTGTAGTAGCATGAATTAGATTACTTTTATTTTTATATGAACCGTTGTTTACAAGTTACAATTATTGTGAAAAACAAATAATTAAGTAAATAAGATTTTGCACGTGGAAGCTCAAATCTCATTTATCGCTTTTATTTAAGACCTCTTTTATTACAGTACCTCGTTTTAAATAAATAAACATGTTAACTGAACACGGTGCATCGTAAAATTCTATGTTGCACTTCAGATACCTTGGTTTCGCCTACAAGCCATGTTATTGAGATGCCATTTAATGCATACAAAACCGGAATGCTCGATACTCGGTACTCGGTAGATAACAAAACACGGTAAAGGCCATTTGACAAACTGTATAAAACCTTACAAAGTAAAGCAATATGTAACCATGCTACACAGCACCCGGCTTGACGCAAACGATGCGATTGTCGTGCGATTTTTGTTGCGTGCGTGATATTTATGCGGCTGGCTGCAGACAGGCCAAACACGCCATGCCCAGCATCAACGGAAGACTCACGAAGTTACTTCAACTCGGTAAGGTCCAATTTAAAATGGTAATCAGTGTCATTACAGGTCATGGACCATTTAACAAACATCTTTTTAATTCAAATGCTACAGACAGTTCCGTATGCCGACGTCGCATGGCCACAGAAGAGACATCCTTCCATGTGGTGCTGGAATGCAGTGGCTCCATACTGGATAAAACATTTCGGATCTCCGAGAGATCTCACCGAGGTCCTATTCAACATCAAAGGTTTGATAAGGTGCTGGGCTGGTTGGAATGTTTATAGTTCCCACCCCTGCACTTCGCTTCAGTTGTCAAGTTATGCCCGTACTAAAATACAATACGATAGGTACACAAAAAATTTGTAGGCAAAAAAGCGAGTTGTACGTCGATATAATCAGGGAGGCTATCGAAAATGTACTTTATTAATTACTCGAGTCACCAATTTGAATACAACTTAAACTATTACAAATGATAATTATAAAAGACAAATATTTTTTCATCGACTTTCGCCAACATTTGAATATATGTAAAAACTTCGAAATATGTCACCTACTCCAGCCACTCCGAGATACTGTGTTGTAAAAAAGGATCCCGCGATATAAAGAAACACATCTCAATTTACAGCGCGTACAGGGAAAACGGAAAAAAGTCGCAACATTCCTTTAAAATCGCATCACGTGAAGCCTTCGGGTAAGTCCATTACACACACGATCGGCCTCCTTTTGTACCCTTCTTTATGGATCCTATCAATTGTCCCTTTCGTCGGCTTTAGGTGCGAACGTTTTTTATGGGGCTGTTTATGGAACTTTTTGTGGTATTGTGAAGGCGATTGCGTGCGAGTGGACCGTGGGAGGTATGGTGTTATTGGTTTTTTATTCGATGGATTTCATGATAGTTTGGCGATAGAAAGACAATAAATTAGGCTTGTACTTTTTCACGTTTATTTCCCATAAAAAAGTGCTTGTATATAAAGTGGAGTCCAATAGAAATTTCAAATAATGTAACTTCAATACTTCGTAATCTTCTTCTTCGATCTTATCAACAGTTAATATACTTATACATTTTATTTTTATTAATGTCTTGAGTGAAATCAACCTCCATACATATTTGTTTAGAGTTAGACCAAGATAAGTCTGCAATGATTTTGATAGCACACGCAGTGCAAGTACTGGTTGCAGACTTGTATTGGTCTGACTCTACATTCTTTGCTTTTTCTATAGGACTGCATACATCTGCGAAGAAATTCAAAGGTATATGTGAAGTCCCCAATCCGCATTGGGCTCTCGCGCATGAGACGAGGCCTGGGCCCAGCAGTGGGACGTATATAGGCTGAATTATTATTATTATAGGACTTTGGTATACGAGCACCTTTCAAACCTCACTTCAGTTCTGGTTGCATCCTAATAAGTCCATTTACTCTGGTTCTCTCGGCTACCTAATTCCAATAGGGGTATAGACACTTTATTTTAAATAGAACGTGGCCCTTACAATCATAATTAGGTATTCCTAGTTTTTCCTACAGGATCCAGGTCAGACCGCAGTCATTTTATACCATGAAAGTGACAAAAACACAACACTTATAGACACACGTACCTACGTATACAGTTACGTGTTAACAGTATTATTTTGGCTGTAGTCTTTTGTAAGGTACGTCCCCAGTCATGATGACATTTAGCTGTGCCCTACCTCTCTTTTGGTTGAACTAAATTTTATGTCATATCCAGGTCTAAAAATATACTCGCAAATTATTACTAAGATTTCACTAACAAATTCAATTAATTCGGACGCTACTCACAAAACTACTAATACAGTTCGTTTCTTGCATCGTTTTGTGAAAATTTATATTAGCTCGTTATTGGAAATTCTAAACATTCCTTACTTCAAATTTATTTATCTAGAATGTGGAATGAACAGCAGCGGGTGTTAAGTTTCTTAGGCGAAGTTGAATTATAATTAAAAGCTCCAATATCAGAGATGTTTTGAAATAGAAGGAACGTTCCTTATTAAAATAAGGTCATGACCATGACATGTTTAGAATCCCGTACTCGAAGTGTGCCAACAAAAACTTACATGTAATGATTGAAATGGTTAAATTTTTATTATAACGTAGCCTGCAAAGTCAATAACAATCTTTGTTACAACCGCTAAGAAAAAATATTCATTTCGCGAGAGCCAATCCTATTACCGTGGAATTATATTGCAATCTTATTATTGTTGCACTCAAAGACCCTTTAAACAATCTCCCGCTTTGCGTCCTGTGCGGAAAATTTTAATTTTAGAGCCGCAAACCAATCTTCTTAGCATAATTTACGGGACCGTTACTGTAAATGCACGTTTGATCCGCTTGCGGAATATTAAATAAGCTATTCGCTATTTAATTCCCACACTTTTATGACAACACTAACTTTTGCAGTAAAAAACTTCTTGCATGAGGAATACGGCAATATTCCCGGCACCAGGCCGTGAAGCGAATATTAGTTTGTCTTTTTGCGTCGTCGAACTCTCCAGTTACTTGTTCAGTAAAATATTGAAGCCTTGTCTGCTTCAAAAATCTAATATGCTAAACTACGTTACAGAAGAAAACTTTAAGCAATGTTTAAATTTTCAGATGACCCCGTTCCAGAAGATGCAATGTACAGAGCCACAATGTTCCATGGTAAACTCCTAGTGGAATAATTTACAAAATCTTCTTCTTCAGTCGGTCCCTCAATGCTAGGATCGTGACATCATTTCCTTCTGTTGAAGACCAGATTCCTCCCGCCAAGCGCATGGACTTGTGCGGTATTAATTGCATAGGTGCAGTGATTTGAGCACACCATCTAGTAGGGGGAAGGCTCCCAAAATTTTACAAAATATGATATGTAGTTTATGTCCTTTTGTCTATAGAGAATAAATCAGAATAAAAACAGACTATTTAATTTAGTTAGTTGAGAACAATGCTTTGATTATAATATACTGTAAGGGCTAAATTAATTTTTGTAGTCGGCGAGGAAAGGCGCCGCCGTCAAGGATGCACATGGTTCTTACTATATAGAGCGACACACATTCTGGTACTTAATAGCCAGTCCAGTATGGTGCGTAGGGAGCGGTTCCAGCGTTCCAATATGGTTCCTTTCAATCAAGGGTTCTTCAATGAAGGAGGACAATTTGGATTGCAGATAAATCATGAACACGTTACAAGTGAGGTGAAACTTACATATCGAGAATTTAAAAAAATGTCGAGTGACACAAAAGTTTTGTGCATACTTAAAGCTCGCGTTATATCATTCTTTATGAACTCAGAAACCGTAGTATCTTTTTCACTTATCATCTGTTACCCATCAAAAACGTTTTTAAACTTTGTCCACTCGCAATAAAGTTGATATTTAGCTAGTGTTCAAATAAGTTTACCTTCTTTTTGCGTGGGACATATAAAGTCTGAACGATTAGATTTTCTCGGACATTTCACGCAAGAGTTTTTCAATCACGCAACGTGGATCACTGTTTTCGAAAAATTGTTTTTTAGGCATTCTGTTGAGTAGTACCTATTAAGGGTTAGCGTGGCACCAAGAAACTTGTATGGATGTTGTTACGGTATTTTTAATTTACTTGCAAGTAACAGAATAAAAAATATAATAATTTTGAGACCTACTTTATGGACTTGTGACTTTTTATCATTCAAAAACTGTTGAAAAAAAGTATGTGTCACAACAACCCAGTTCGAAAAATTCCTGAAGATCAAATTTTATAGTCGCAAGAAGTCTAAGTCGAATATTTCTAAATTTTTTTTTTATTGTATATTAACCATTTACATAGGACTCCCTCCCTATTAAAGTGATCAAACGTATCGAAATAAATATTATACTAGAGTTGAGAGCCCATACATGACAAGTACGCAATTATAGTTTGGAATACGAAATCTTAATTCAACCATTACAGTCGACAAGTAAAAAATTGTATAATTAAGATGTTATCCAAACAGAGCTCATAACATTTGGAAAGGAAGGGAATTACGGAAATAATACAATCGAATAGGATAATAATAGTCTTTTTTATAGCCAGCAGGGTAAATCGTTTCATGCTCATTTTATCAAATAACTGTTAAGGGCCTGGTTTTTGTAGAGTTCCGTACCCGAAGGGTATCAAAGGGTTATGCCTTTTTTTTGTCATGGGAGGCAAATAAGTAATAGATTAATCGCCTTTTGGTAAGCAATATTTTAAGAAAGGTATGTGTACTGTGAATGTCATCTCGTTTTGTGTGGTAGGGCATAGCACAGCCGATGTCATTCCAGATCTAGAGCGGAGCCCAACTGGGGAAGTACCTCCATCTTGCAGAAAACCGCAGCCAAATAACACTAGACCCTACTCATAGTGTTGTGTTCTTGCCGGTGAGTAAGGTTGCCAGAGCTCAACGAGGGTGCGGAGTGCTGGGGTCGGCAACGCGCATATGACTCCTCTGGAGTTGCAGGCGTTCATAGGCTAGCGAGACTGCTTCATCAGGCAGGCCGTAAGCTTGTTTGCCACCGACAAAGTATAAAAAAAAAATAGTCATCGCTCATGGACACCTGAAATACCAGAGGGCTTGAAAGAGCTTCGCCAAGTACGCTCTTTTCTTGAAGGATTGAAGGTCGTATCGGTCTACAAATAGGTACCACATTTTACTATAGTGTTTAGTACCCAGTATAAGTGAGATAAACGTTTTTTTTTTAAGTCGATAATGAAAACAATTTCATATTATTTACGACATGCATGGTCACTCTGAATATAGAATACTTCCGTCAAATAGCGGTACCCTTCGCTTAATCAAGGACAAATGTCAAATTAAATGTTTTCACATTTAAAACAGTAACAGTTTAATTTTTTTAATTAAAGTACCTACTGTCAGAACAGGGAAAAAGGTTTTATCTTTGTGTAAGCTGACCATGATTGAAAAGGATTAAACTTTTATTTGACTAAAAGGAAAAAATAAAATAACAAAAGTTTGATTGATTTTCTGAGATGAACACGATGGGTTACGATCCATAAACATTTACTGTGTGTGTTGGGTTGCTCCTGCTTACGTCCCCGAATCAGCCGGTATTTTTAAGGTGGAGACTGACTTGTAACAGTTGTAACATTTCGGTGTAATGTAACACGATACGACCCAAGCCGCTCGATGCGAACGCTTTGTGCTCCACTCTGCTGTCAGTTTTTACGCGAATCCCTTTGAATGTTGCATTACAAGTTTGCGAATTGGGTGAGTTTGTTTTGGGACGGGATTTTTCAATCAAATATCTCGAATATGGAATGGGATAGAGAGAAAGTTCTATCATTTATTGACGCTTTGACAGGTTATTCGTATAAAGATAAGCATCCCGCGATCTGCAGTTCCGGTTAGCCTGAGACCTCGCGCTTGCGCTCGCGCAGCGGATGAATCTGCGCATGGTAACTGAGCTGGCTGGTGGTGGTGAACTGCTCGCATACTTGTTTGTGTAAGTTGCTGCGGGAAAAATATATAAAAAATGCCTACCTATCCACCATATTTCTATGTCAAATTTTATAATAACCTAAAAAAAATGCATACGTTATAAACAAATGTACTCGTCAATATAATCAATTCTTAGTATAAGTATGTTTACTCATGTGAGTGAATTGTAATATTCTTATGAGTAATAAAGATTCTTTAAATCTAAATCTTGTCCTTATAGAAAGCGATGTTTTGTCGGTCTCGGTCAAAAATGAGCGAGGCGCTTAAGATGAGCGTTGTAACACGATCAACGTGAACTTATACATAACAAGCAAAGGTTACAAGTCAGTCACTACCTTTATAAGATCCCTTGTTTACCGCTCCCTCTGTTTGAGTAAGAATTTTTTTCCGCATTAAATTCTATAATAAGCTTATACTAGACTAATTACCTCTAGGTCGCGCATTATGAGGCATAATCAATCCTTACCGCTCATCGGTAATTTGTAGTCAGGTATCACACTAGGCACTTACATGTAAGTTGACGTGAGCTCAAAAAAATGAGGCGACCAATGTATAATAACAAAAATACAGGAAAACTAAATATACTCAGCAGATCTCATCCTAAATTTTTAAAGTAATTTAAGTAAATGGTATATATATATATGGCCGTTTGAGTATTAATATTGAACTGAAACTGAACTACTGAACTGTACTGGAACTGACACTGTAGACTCACACTCGTAAGTACTTATGAGGGCGTTGATAAGTGATGAACGCGAGCCTTATTTCCAAACCGTATCAATGTTGCAATTCATTGAAAAAAAGGGTTGTCAAAAATACGTAGGTACCTTAAATTCGCCTTTAGTGCATGACATCATCTTAAAAGAGTATGCGAAAGTTTCCCGCAATACTACACCTTAGTGACCTAAGCCGCAAACTTAGTTCTAAAGTTAGCAAATAGTACCTACTTTGTGGAGAGAAAAGCGCAGCATTGAGTCGGTGTCAGTTGTAGTTTACTTCAAAAGATGTTCTGCTAGGCTATATAACGGTTTTCCTCTTCATAAATCATTATTTTTTAAGAAAAACTGGTTATAGATTATGTTATATGTAGACAAAGACTTCTGTTATGTATAGGACAGTTTTATGTAGTTATACAGTTATATATTAAGCGGGTACCTAATTATAAACTATCTCATTTTGGAGAAAATCCATATTTTCATCACACTTGCTCGAAAAAGATCTTATTTCATGCAGGTGTGCTGAAGGACAAAGGCCTATAATTTGTCCCCGCGGGAGTTATGGATTGTGAAAAGAAAAGTATAGTTTCTTTAATTATGTCACATATTCATACAAACCAAGTAGCTTAAATAAGTTCTACTTTTAAAATACTGACGTTTATAATTTAATATTATTGTTTATATATAAAATTATTTAATTTGATAAATTTAACAACCGATTAAAATATTTTTACATAATTTTCAATAGTGGCTGAATGCCCAATAGGTCTGTGCCTTCGATACCTCACCTGCCAAGAAATAACAAAATGACGCACGAATGTTTGATATGTCACCGTATTTAAGAATTATTTCGCTTAAAATTTAGTTTTTTCTTTGCAAGTGTGATGAAAAACATTGTGTGTAACTCCGGGGTAAGAATATTGCAAACTCGGGTCTTTAATTACCACCGTTGTATCCAAAATGTCACTCACCCTCGTTGCAAAATGTACTATAATCTTCGAGCAACACCGGCATTCGTACTATTTCCCTTCTGCCGAAGCATAGATAGGTACAACTGTACCTATGGCGGTGCATGTTGTGACTCGTCCATACACAAGAAGAGATCGATTGGTGCAAGATTTGTCTGTGACGTATGTCATTTTGTATGTATTTGTGTCGTCATTACAAATTGAATTTTGTATGTAGTGAGTGAGAAGTGCAACTGTGTCCACGTTTCCCCCCGCAAAAAATCAGAGGCAGAATGCTTTGTACGGTTAGATATCGCTTAGGCTCCTCCCTTTCTACGTGTCGGAAGCCGGTGTTGCTGGAAGATATTAATAAATAAGTTTCGAAAACGCTTTCGAGTCTATGAAGGCGCTAATGAAGGGTAAATTATAAAAAAAAATTGTAATACTTAGGCAAAAAAAATTCTAGGTGTAGTACTAAACATTTTTCATCATTCATTCAGGTTTTAAGGTTTATTATTTGCCTTAAATTGGAATATTTAAATTTATACCCCGTGAAAAAACACCTACAATTTCATTAATTTCATAAGATAAAAAAAATATTTACATCTTACTTAGGTACCGCAAGTCTCGTTATTTACATTTTCCTGGCTCTTCATATTTGCGTGCACACTTTTTAAAATTAAGCAGGGTCCGACCCAAATATTTACCCGCGGGCTGATTACCATAAGGCCGCCTCGATTATTATGATGACGTCATTTACTTAATTGCTTTATTACATCGCAAAATATTCCATTATTGATTGATGGGGTGTTTTTAGTTTAGCAAAGCCATTTCCGCCAGTAGAATAAGGCGCTGGCTTTTAAAAATGTAGACGCGATGGGTTTTCATTCCATAGAAAATTGGAATTTTGCGGTTTTTTCTACTGACAAAGAGGGTTCCCCAGAATATATTTATTCTACTAGATACTGTACCGACGGCGAAATATATAAAAAATAAATTCCGCGCGTTCAACGTCAAATTTTATTACAAAAAACGAACAAAATGAATTCATACTAATGTTATTATCGTTTTTAGCACAATAGATAAAGAAATTTTAAACAACAACTTAGAGTGAGGCCACACTGGTTGCGTTGTGTTGCGTCGCGTTGCTTCGTCGGAAGCGTCATTGTAGCGTCACGCTGCGCCTTTTTACATATATGTTTTATGACTTGCCACACCAATACTCAACACAACGCTATGCACAAGTGTGGCCTCACTCTTATGAAGTTGTCTAGTTGACAATAGTCTTATGTTACAGAATAGACATGCAAAGTATGTCGGCACCCAAAGTATTGTAGTATATTTTTATTGATTCCCCTTTAAATATTGTCATTAGTCAATAAATTGTATATAATAAGAGGGCCCATTTATTATCAGTTCGCCGGAAGATATCGGCCTGTCAGTTATTTGCAAAAGCTGACAGTCGCAAACAACTGACAGGCCGATATCGTCCGGCGAACTGGTTAAACGCATTGATACGCTTGATCAAGTTTGCTCGGTTAGTCAATGTCTCAGGGCCATAAAGAAAGATTGGAAACACCAGAGCACGCACACATAGACCACTAACAATTATAGCATATTTTATACTTATCTAAAATTTGCGTACTCTAAACCAACCTTGACAGCGCTACAGACGTACCAGAATTAACTAATCCACATAAGCGTTCCTGTGGGCATATTACAGTGTCCACGGTAAAATATTATCACTATATTCTCCGCCACGGAGGGTGATAAATTTGACGCCCGTCTGAGCCACAGAGATCCTAGTTGAGAAATCCAAGTAAATGCTCTTTATAGCTTAGAATTTTCTAGCTCAAATTGTGGTTTGTTTATAGATCCCGGCGCATCCATCAGATGAGATGAGTCTGGTTCCATATTTTCATCAATGTTATCGTAATACGATTTTGAGTACAGTATTTGCAATTAAAAACCGACGTCGACTCACTTGCCTATTTATTGTTAATGTTTTAATAGAAAATCCTGTTCCCCGTTAATTAAGACTGCCGAAAATATATAATATAAAATAAAATAAAAACTATGCCAATCCTCGAACGCTACTTTTTTAACGTAAAAAGTTTTGAGATCCCATTTAGAGCCAATCTTGTCATTTCAAAGAAAGTTGCCATTACCGAAACTCAAATTACAAGGTGTAATATATTATTCCCTAATGAATAAACAAGGCTCTGCCGAAATTTATGATATTTATTTAAATCACAATATCTGATTGATGAAACCAGAAAGGATCAGAAAAACAAGGCAAATTGCATAAATAAATGCGTCGATTGTATTAATTTGGATTTTTAATTGGAATTAGTCGAACACTCGATCTCCTTTAGGAAGCTGGATTATTACTATAAGACGACCTAGACTGCTTTCCAATCAGTCTTCAGTCTAATATTCAATATTAGTGCAAACGTCCTTGCTACGGAATGCTTTGAAACATTTTCGACGTTCTATCTTACCGACCCCAAATGTATAACACTTTTGCACTGTATGCCGTTGCAATAAGGCACAACTTATAACTTATATATTTGATGAACACTGAGAGCAAAGCCTAATTAATGCATGGCTCGTTGAAGCATTCGATGAACTTATTACTATGCGATACACGACTTGAATGCATTGATCACTAATAGGATTCCTGATCTTCCGAGAACTTTATACCTAGCTGGTTAGTAGGCTAAGGAGATACAGTCAAGTTTAAATACGTTTGTCAGTGAGGACAGCTACCAGATCATATTCTGCTAATGTAAAGACGCTAAGCACGAAGAATTTCGTCGTTAGCGAGCTATGGAGTAGATATTAGCAATAAAATTGCTAATATATATTGCAATGGTGGACTGGTAGACAATGCCTCAAGGCGTTAAGTCCGCCATTTGTACTCTTTTTGTAAATTTGGGCAATAAATAAATAAATAAAGTTGAACTCATACTCATTCAATTATTTAATTAGTGATTTTAATTTTATAAATACACCTAGGCGACTCCATTGTCATCTCTGTCCATAATGCTACCATCACCTGTCCGTCTACTAAAAATAAGAAACGATCAATCTGGTTTTAATATTTTGGAATGATAAACTAGTTATTATGTGACGTAATATGAAAGAAGATCCTGCTCAATATCTCGTAAAAATGTATATTCCTCTACAAAGAAAAAGCATCATATAAACTTTTCTATCAACGTTAACACCAGCTAGTCAAAAGTGGCGTACCTACATTCGTACTTTTAGAGATCCTTTTCAAATATAACCTGCGACGATCCGTTACATTGATTTACATGACATCGGCTTAAGATCTTAGCTGTATTGTTATAGGGCTTAAAGCGAATCACCTCAGACTAACTAGTGCAATGAGAGCTCAGAATATGAATACTGGCTGAGGATCTTAAGACCAAGATAAACTGGTAATGGGTTTACTGTTAAGACCTTTTTTCTCTAAAACATTTTACTATACGATTTATTTGAGAAAGAATCTGGATTTTTAAACAAGGTTATATTTACTCTAAACCTTGTTTCAGTGGATTACGAGTACCAGGTATGTGTAAGGTTTCGGTCTTGTCTGTAATTCAGAAGTATAATTTAATTAAATTACTTGAAAACTACGAGTATTATAGGATAGTGAAAATCAGACAATATCTACGTAGGATATGCATGAATATTTTTACTTTTCGAGTAGTTGACCTATGCCTTACAGCTGAGGACCTACCGTGAATCACGTTCCAAGTGTTGCCTCTCTGTTGCACTTGTAAATTCGTTCGTAAGTGTGACAGGGAGACAATACGTCGAACGTGGTTCGAAAGCTATAGTATTGCTGACATTGTAGGTACCTACTTAATCGATAACGCCAATCGAAAATCTAAATCGTTCATGACAATTACCGCGTGACTTTTCTTTTCAAACTGGCATTCCAATGCATCCATTCGAGCATGTCATGAAATATCTACCTTATTACCTTCTCTTAATAACAAAATCGCAAAATCTGACAGTTGGATGGATTTATGTTTGAAGTTAAGCGTATGTGGTAAAAATGTTTTTGTTTCACTCGGTGGCAATTTTTTTAACCCTCGTGCCTTGAAACCCTCGCAACGCTCAAGTTTCTACCTTTTGAACCACTTGCTACGCTCGTGGTTGAATGTTGGTATCTTTTGCTTGTGACGTTGTACACATCGCGCGCTTGATCAGTAAAGATGGCGGTGCTCGGGTCGAAGATCCTCAAAAACTAATAGAAACATGTCGAGTGTTTATTTGACTTATTACGTGACATTAAAATAATCTAAATATGTTCGAGTCTCACGGCAGTAACTATATATATAATTAAACGGTAAATTTTATTATGCGGGTAATAAATATAACTTTAAAGCTTAGGGACAGGGACAAGTCCCTGTCTTCTGGGAAAATGTGGTGTTTATCACGTGATCTTATTAACTTCTTCACGGGAGTGCAATTCCATTAATCGTGTTTATTACCTGAAGGAAATGAGATATAGCAAATGCAATGAAAGTAAATGAAAGGTTTTCTATTTTATGACAAAATGGAGTAGGCATATTTATTCTCGTGTCTATCGTTCTATATCGGTATTAAGTCTTAAGTTATTTATTAGTTAAACAAATGTACACGTTATAATTAATATAGAGCATATTTACATACGTCGTAAACATATACAAATAAAAATCAGACATAAATATTAATAAATTGCTCTGATAATTAGCTTAAGATCTTTATATGTAATACTGTCTTACTATTCGTAAGTGCTTGTTGCTAGGCCTACATGAATAAAGTATATTTGAATTGAATTAAATTGAATTGAATAATATAAAAGTACACATTACTTTCCTTTTCGCGAAAATTTAAGTATTCATTATAGTGGTAGAACGGATGCTCATCAAGCCAGCGTTTGAGGCGACATTTAAAAATGGCCATGTTTGGGGCGCCGGTGATGGTATCAGTTAGGTTATTGTAGACGGCAGGCCCCATGACATGAGTGAGCTTGGCCGTCTTGGCCAACTTGCGGCTCACGCCCACGAGCGTTACGCGTGTTGTAGTTATATACCATACTATATCAGCCACCTGTAAGGTGACTATAGCTGGTAAGGTCAGTATTCCGAGTTTTTTGAAGTAGGGTCTTGCAGGAGTGTTGTGCGGTACTCTGGCGATTATTCTAACCGCGCGCTTTTTCGCGCTTTTATTAAGCCCACCGTTTGGACTTATTTCTATTGTCCAACAATGTTTAAATAAATAAGTAAAGCAAGAAGTTTAAAACATACTTCTGAGTCGCAAATAATAAACATCAAATATGAAACACTGATTTCAACTTCCATTTTTAGGCCTCCGTACCCAAAGGATACAACGGGACCCTATTACTTAGACTCCGCTGCCCGTCCGTCTATCTGCATGTCTTGGAAATCGTAGCTCTCCAACGGATGGACCGATTTCGATGCGGTTATTTTTACGTGAAAGCTACTTTCCTTGCGGTATTTGGTGGTAGTGGTGGCTTAGGGGAATTGAGGACATACGTTTGCCGAGCAATTTTGCATTAAAATTCGTGAGTGTTTTAATGTGTCTGCGTATTAGAAAAGTTTTGTTATGTACATATACCTACTGGCTAGTTTTAGATGTTATTTTTTGTGAACCCGTGTATCTGTGACACTCAGTACACATTTATTAATCTAATAAAAGTACTGAGCAGCTTCTTAAAATTATATAACACTTAAAACTTCGAATATGGCAATAAGGATTTAATCTCGCTCTAGTAGGTATAAATCGCACGATAGAGATTGGGATAATATAACCTTAATTAAATCTAGATCATATATCACTGAGTTATGCAATACAATACAAATCCTCTTTATTGCACAAACTCAGAATAAATGTACATGGAAACACCAGTGGCGTAGCGTGCCTTGGCGGGGCCCCGTATAAAAATTCGTTTGGGGGCCCTTAGGAAGGGTAAAGATTTCTCACAAAAACGCACGTTGGGGGCCTCCGTGGCCCGAGGGCCCCGTATAATTGATACGGCAGATACGGCGGTAGCTACGCCCCTGGGAAACACATAATACATGAAGATAGAGGTAAACAACAGGCGGCCTTATCGCTACAGAGCGAACTGTTCCAGACAACCTTTAGGTAGTGGAGAAATGAAATTTTTAATTTAACTAATTAGGAGGTGCAAAAAAACTAAATTAAAACATTATAGCAGTAGAGACAATATCTTTAAAATTTAAGTCTACAACGTAAGGCAATACATAAACATACATACTACTTACATAATTATATACCTACATATATACAATACTATATAATTGCCAAAAGTGATAACCAGTAACGCGGATAGAAACACTAAGGAAGAGACAGATAATAATACCTACTGTTACATACTTATGTAAATACTTATGTAATGTTTGTGTTATGTTATACTTACTGTTCTTTATATCCTGCTATCCTAAGGTTGTCTGAAAGAGATCGCTTACAGCGATAAGACAACCTTTCTTTACATTGTAAATCTGTTTTTAAATTTGTTTTCTTTGTGGTGCAATAAAGAATATTTACTTACTTACTTACTTAATAGTCTAAAACGGGATTTGAAAATAACAAGGGATGAGCGCGTCTTAGTTTGACAGGAAGAGAGTTCCATAACCGAACAGCCCGAAAAGTGAATGTGCAGTTATACAATTATTATTGAGGCATAATATATGTTGCTAGTACTCGAAGCTATAGATAGCAAATACAAACTTAAAATCTTAAACTCTATTTAAAAAAAATCTTTTGTTAGTTTTTATTTTAAGTTCATATTTTTGTAAGTAGATTATAAGATTTTCATTTTGTATTATTAAAAGTCGAATAAATTTTGTTTGGAAAAGTCTTAAAAAAAACTTTACCTATCTATATTAAAAACTAACAATCACAAAAACTATTCACAAAATTCGCCCCGCGTCCCTCCAGGTGCAAAGGAACCCAACATGCTCGCCGCGTTGCCTCGTAGAACCGCGATGGACAACCTTTGCATAAGGAATGACCTGGAGCGAGGGTCATGACCATTCTCTATCAAACGTCTGCCCACTTCCCCAATAAACGTCTTGACTCCAGCACACCAGCAGCCAGAAGTTTTCACGGCAAGAGGGACAAATAGGCAGTTCGTCAGCACCGCATACTTTTCCCGCTTTCGAGCCGCCGCTAGCTCAGACACTGTCCCCGCCGAACGCACACGGCGCGGCTAATATGCGAAACAGCAAAAGCGAACCTAATATAGAGAGTTTTCGAAACTCCTTATTAATAACTTCCTTATTGAAGCCTTATAAGGTGCTCATTAGGCCTTAAACAGCTTCATTCTAAGCACCCTGTTACATTATTCACGATTTCTCCACATCTCATGCAAATGCGTTTCGCTTCATTTTTCTCCCTAGCCCGTTTTACACCCACCTGTCTTGTTGAACAATAACGATTTGCTGTAGAGAAAAGTTATTACATGCTGGTGAAACATAAAATTTCAGACGTGCCGTGCTACGTCAACGGCACTATATTTTGTCGATATTGTATTATGTAATTTAAATATGTGTTACAGATTGTGTGCAGTAGAGACTGCACGATCCCACAGTCAAACCATGTAAACTGTTTTGTGGGACTCCGTATCTGTTTGAGATGTATCATTTTATGTTAATAATAAATAATAATAATAATAATCGGATAGATATCGGCGTCAGCAACGCCGTAACGACAGCGTTGCAATTTATGTAGGAGATTGACAGTCAGTGCCCGCGTCAACGCCGCAGCAGCAATGCCGCTGCCGTTGCCATTCGAATGGTTGTCAGCTTAAAAGCGAGTGACTGCACATAGCGGTGTAATCTTGATTCGTCAAATAATTTTTAAATATAATAATTTTCTTCAGTCGTTCCCTTAATGCTGAGGACCGTGACATCATGTCCTTCTGCTAAAGACCAGGTTCTAGGTTCCAGGTTCAGGCCAAGCGCATGGACTCGTGCAGTTTTAATTGCATAGGTGCAGTGATTTGAGCAAACCATCAAATAGGGGGAGCCCCCCCACCCCCTCCCTAATACTAAATATGATAATGTAAAATTAATAGTAAATAGGGATTATATCTACGTTAATGGATTTCTACGGTTAAAACGTGAGTCTTAATTGAATTGGAGTGGATTAAAAGGTCGAAACTAAAGTAATCGTCCTTTTTGCCATTAACAAGAAGCATGAACTCTATAAAACCTTTACCAGCTACATATATTTTAATGTTTTACAGCGCACTAACTGCCCACGACTTTGTCTGCGTTGGATTATGTACTTCAAAGACAGACAATACATTACAATACTTACATAAAGACGGAGGTAAACAAAAGACGGCCTTATCGCTAAAGAGCCAATCTCTTTTAGAAAACTTTCAGATAGTGGAGAAATGAAACTATACATTTTACCAATTACGCGGCGCAAAAAACTAAAATTGATAACTTAAGAATAAGATAACACATATACATATATATTAATTACAAATAGAACAAACATTAATCTATATGTAAATAATACTATAATACATATACACCTACATATACATACCTAGTTTCTTTAATTATAATTATAATACCTATGAACATACATTCATGTAGGGATAGGGAACTTATTATGCTTTGTTGAAGGTACTTACCCACCTGTTTTTACATGAAAACGATTTCGCTAAAGACATTTCGGTCTAATGATAAGACATCTGTTAATAGATTTTATTTTCATTCTGAGATGGTTGTGGTATAATATAATAAAATATCAACAACATACCTCGTTGATGTCATTTCGCTCAAGTGATGTTAAAGCGATATAATATTAGTAACCTTAAGTGCTCTTACTCAAGTATACCCTGAGGTGATTATAGATGCTCGGTTGTTCTTTCCAACTAAATTTAATGGAATTTTCTGCTAGCTAAACTAAGTAATGTGTACTTTTCTGTCTGTGGTGTAGGATCAAGTACCGAGTACGTAAATGTATTTACGTAGCATTTTACATCGTCTTGCACTTACATATTATTTATGAATTGAAAGATATGTGATTCGTTTACAGTACGTTTGAAGGTGATCGTTTAATCTTCCAGAAGATTGAAAATTTCAAGCCTTTCTTCAATGCTGATAATTGAGCTTTTACATAAGTAGGTAAGTACATAAACTGCTATTATAATTCTAATTAGTCTATTCCATATATTAAATATTCCATACTGGACTTACTCCGTTGGTTCAGCGACCCAAAATGAGATTTGGCCTCCGACTCATGACGCGCCACCTTTCTCGTTCTTGTGCGACTTCTCGCCAATTGTTAACTCGAAATTCGTGCGGATCCGCCTCCACCATGTCGCTCCAGCGATACCTGGGGCGTCCAATAGAACGTCCACTTACTAGACGACTCAGGTATACTCTTTTCACATTCCATTATCTCTAAGTGACCCAACCAACGGAGCCTGTGTGAAGATTTTTTTCATACTAAGTGACCCTATTCTTCCTCATCTGATGAAAATTTACGACAGAGCTTAAGAATAAGCTGGTTTGTAGCCCAATGGCAGCTTTCAGTGACCTACTGAGATTGTATTTATTTAGTTCCTATCAGTATCGTAACGTCTGCGTGCATCCAGTATTTTAAAGTCCGATTGCAAGAATAGAGAATATGAATCTCTCCTGAATAATAAAGGATAAATTCATTATCTCCCTCCTTACTATGTATAAGCCTCTTATGTTGCGTTAAACATATTAAACCAGATTGTTAGAGGTACAAACCACTTTCCACGGATCGCCATTTCTACAGCAGAAAAGTGCGGGAAGCCATTGAAATAAAAAAACATTGCAATTTCAATCGGGACGAGGGTTTCGGGATCTCATCCACATGGAATCCAGTCATTAGTATATGTAAGCGAGAACGAATATCGACAGTCGAAAAATCGAATATCGTTAGTCTAGTGTGTCGACAGAGTAACATCCCTAGTGCGCAAAATGTTCAAGTCAATAAACAAGATCAAGTGCGGGTAGTTCGAAAAACTCGCGCGGCTAGAAGATGTTGATGTCAACTTTAGCCAGTCTTCTCCGAGACCACGGGGACAACGCCGTCCTCGAAACGTCGGAGGTAAATTTAAAACTTAATACGCGATTAAGTCCCGTTTGTGTTACTTAATAAACCACGGTGAAATCTATTTCCCTCTCTAGGAAATTCAAACCCATAGACCGTCGAACTTTACTTTAACTAACGTAGCTGAAAATTTAATTAAATATCCAGTTCCCCAAACCTTAAGTCGTAAACAATTTTGAAATTTAAGTTCATTTAGTTATTAACAGTAAAATCGCATGTAAAGCAAAATGGACTTTCGTCATTTCATCTCTCGAATACAGATTATAACAAAAGGTCTTTACCAACTAACCCCAAACATTCAGAGGTCTCATTAAATAGAGAACTAAATCGATGTTTTCCGAAGTAACTTTTCAGTGACTGTTAAAATGAACAATTGGATAGCTCTAAAATGCTAACGAATCCAAAGGATTTGTGTAGGGGAGAAAATACAGCAGGCATTTTGATCCAAGGACCGATGCGAATGACGACATAAAAAATATCGAAAACAGGGTCGAATATCCTTCGATCTCGTCGCGTAAATAACTCTTAATTCATGATTGAAACAACTTACGCTGATATCACAAAACGTTTAAATGGAACATCTATAAACCGTCGCATTTAGTTAAGTAGAACTTGTTGGACACTCTGTCATAATATATTTACATTTAGTCAGAAGAGACCAATAATTTTATTTGTTTGTATCATTTTTATATTGAAATTTGGTAAGTGGTGATAGATTAGTCAAAAATCAATACTTTTCTTGTGGTTATGGTATTTGCCTACCATAAGGCTTGCTGTAAGCTTATTTTCTATCACCGTTGTATTTAAAAACATAAAGAGGGGATAACTTTTTGCGATAACTCAAAAATAGCTTTTTTCGGAGCGATTATTTCCGAAAATGTTCACTACTTAAAAAAATGGTTGCTGATGAACCATATTAATTTCAATAGACCTATCGCATGACACTTATCATCATAATTATATAGAGTTATTACGAAAAATAACATCCCCACTTTACGAACACAGTGGAGGGTGCCCTATAAAAAAAGTCTACTTTTATTTCACCATTTTGTCGGCATGATTGATCTTTATACCCATGCCAAATTGCAGCTTTCTAGTACAAACGATCACAGAACAAAGCCTCGAACGGACAGACATACATGGCAAAAATGGTTTAGTTGACTACGGAACCTTAAAACGTAGAATAAAATGTAACTGAGTGGGTGTAAGCACGGTATTTTGCCAGAAATGTCAGAGACATCATTCGGATATACTTGTATGTACCTACATTTAAGTGCGATCACGTTAATGAATTATGTTCCTGACTAAATGCTCTAATAAAGCAGTTACTAATGCCCTGATCACATACCGGGTACAGTGGTGTGACAGCAAATTGGTACTCGGCCGAGAGAGTAGGGTGTGGCAGGGTGGGTGAGCAGGTGTTCACACGCATTTTGATTTTCCTGACGAGTCAGTTCACTCTCGAGAGATTCGTCAGTCCGTCAACGTGAATAGCAAAAATAAAAATAAATCTCCACTCGCAGAACACTACTGGCAAGTAACGTGTAATCGTGTTCAGTGGCGAGCGAGTCGGCGCGGGGTATGCTGAAAGGAGTGCGGGCGTGGGCCCTCGGCCTAGTAAACAAAACGAGGTCCGAGTGACTCGTTCGTCAGTTTGTGTGCTGAGTACTAGGCCGAGTACTCGTCACAAAGTACACACGGACCGAGCACTCGGCCGAGGCACTGTCTCGCCACTGTACTCGGTACATGTGATTAGGGCATTATACCATACTCATATAATATGTATCACAAGTTAAAACTTAATATTTGACTGACGGATCTTTTTTTAAATCTGGCTAATTTAACGAAGTATTAAGTTTGCTTTCAAATGACCGTCTTTTGTTTTTAATTAAATATGACAAAAACAAAATTATAAGTAAGTAGTTCTACCATACTTCGTTAATGGATTTCAACAATTAAGACTTGAGTTTTGATTGAAGTAGAGTGAATTAAATATCTGAAACTAAAGTAATATCCTCTCTAGCATTTTCAAGCCGCATATGATTTATTTTAATTCTGAAACAGTCATATCCACGTAGAATGAATTCAGTAAATATAATGAAATGAAATGAAATTAATGATATGAAAGCATTTATTTCGGACAAAAACATCCATATTATGTTAGTAATGACTTACGGCTCATTGTGTAAATCGTTGTATTATAAAATAAAATAAAAAATATTTATTAGATATCTTAATTCAATGTATAAAATACTCAATACAATATTTATTAGTAAATGATTTTTTTTTTATAACTAATGATTATAACACGAGACTTACTTTTCAATATGAGAGCAATAAAATGGAAAATCGCTAACAAGCCCGATGATAAAGTCAAGAGACAAATATTTCCTCTTACTAGAAAACCAACTTGATAACTTTATAGAATGAACTAGAGTTTATATTGAACCAAGTTTAGAAGCGTCTCAATCAAAGTGCAAGAAGCGGAAGAACTTCCATATTGCCATTAGAAGAAATAATAACGCCTAATAGAAGAAAATGAAATAGGAAATTTTAATATAAATATCATTATTCTCTTTATTTATCTGTCATCTTATTATTATCAAGTTTTATTATTATTATAGGCTCTATTAAAAATAACTATACTTTTACAGCTTAAAATAGTAATACGTTTCAACATAGGTGGAACCGTTATTTCTAAAAACAATTAAGTTACAAATATACTTCATGTGAATACTATTTTTATACAATAATACATTAACTAATTTTAGAAAAAATACATTTGATTAACAATAGTTCAAATGATATTTAAATCATTTCAACAATAACATTTGGGAAGTCGTTAATAAAATTGTAACATTTAATAAAAAATATCTAAGTCATTAATTAATTTAATTTAAAATTAAATTAATATAAGTATATTGAGTGGAAAATGCCTTATAGTTAATGTCACCATCACATAATGTAATGAGACTCAGCTTAGAGATAAACGAAGGTTTCAATAAAATACTCCGTTGCGTGTATTGGTCGATCCGTGGTAAAGAAGTTGGCATCCAGTCCCTTGACTTCGACCCCTTCCAGCTGGTCTCCTGTAGGCAGCATATGTTGACATTCCGTGCCTGCAGTATTTTCGCTAGCTCTTGACTTCTACCCGTGAGGGTGCCCAGATTCCACGTGGGCAGTCTTAGTCAATCTTGTATTCGGAATTGCGAAATTTTGATCTTGTCTTGTACGTCGTTTACGGGGGACGCCTTAGTATAATCTTCTTTGTTCGCATCTTTCGCATTTCCATCACTGACGTCGCTTCCGGGGTACGTCCTTACGCCTTTTATCATGTTTGATGAGGATAAATAAGGTTGACTTAGTTTTTACGGCCGGTTGTCATCTGACACCAAGGCTGTATCTTACTATAAGCCGTTGACCCATCAAGAGGGCTCTTCCGCCACCATCCCTTCTGAGTGCTCCAGCCTAACCACCCAGCGCTGCACAGACCTCGCCTCCGAATACGTCAAAGAAGTCCTGTACAGAGGTTTGATAACAAAGTGTCCTTCTCCGGCCTGTTGGTCTGCGGGAGGTATTTGATTTCCCTCCTACCCTGCATATCTGTCGAGTATTCCCCTATCCGCCACCTGGGGTGGGTGAGGCTCCCCCGAGAAAGCTGAAAGGAGCATATAAATTTGAAATATTGGTGTATTTTGTAAGCTGCCACTGGATTAAGTACTCAAAATTGTAAGAAATATTTATTTAAGGGGGGCACTCCATACATGTAACTAATTATCACAAAAAAAAACCGTTTCTAAAGGCCGAAATAATGTTTATCCCTCTTTAACTGTCAAACCAAAGTTCAAAAAAATATGAAAAAAAAATCGTGAGATTAGCCGTAGAACAGAGTACTAAAAAAATATACTTTGAACATGATCGGTTGAGCCATTTTTGAGTTTTTTTTAAACCCTTAATAAAAGGTCGTAAGTGCAGCGTAAAAACGCACTTTTTCGCGACATGCCGTTATCTAGAACATCGATAGAACTTAAGTCCCATATTTCTAAAGTAAATACCTACCTTCTTATAATTTGTCTGATCGGTTATTATTATTTCATTATTTTAAACTTTGATTCAATATTACTATAATATACATTACAATTTAAATTAATATTTAAATATAATGTCAAAGTCAGACAGGCAAAATATATGAAACAAACAACCAATTGTTTTTCGCGATTTCGAGGTTGGTCCTATAGTAAAAGTTGCTCAATATGACCTATATATTCACCCCGTAAATTATTGCAGGTGACTAAATAGACATTCTGTATAAGTTTAAATACTGGTAAAAGTATTAGTTTTTATCGTCATCCCAAAAATATCCCAACAAAATGTAGGTTTATTTTTAAGTTACATAATTAAAGTGAATAAAGTTTAGTAGTTCAAACTAATTAAAATGATTTATTTCCAGCGCAGCGTTAAAACGTAGCTCCTCCTCTTCGCAGAAGCATTAATAATTAGGTATGCCACAGAAATTAATTTTAGCATTGCGTTAATATTGCAATTAAAATCTCAGTTCCTTTTGTAAACTCGTATCTTCTACACTTTGTATTGAAATGTGGACTTTCTTGTTTCGCTGTTATGGTTCCATTTTCTGTCATATAATTAATATACCTGTATATATCGAGGGTCAAACTTAACTTCTAAATTAGCCTGGAAAGTAAACTAATATTAATAATGTACAGAGTTATTTTCGTAAATTGGAGTCAATTTTAAACTACCACTTATTTTAGGTAAGTGATATTTAATATTGTAACAAACATTAACATATTAAGATATCCAGAAGGACACACATTGATTGATTAATTTGATTATTTATTAATGTTAACAACTTTTCGATGTCTGCTTGCTATACTCGTACTATTGTAATTTCAATGACAGTGCTATAACATATTTTTCTTAGTTATGGTGGCCATTAGAACTTCGCAGAAAAAAATCAATAACTAATAGATTTAATGCATTTAGTTGTACTTAGGTTAGCCTAATAATTATATCACGATAATTATACACAACAAAAACAAATATTATTCGCATTTTTATATTTTCGCTATGCAAATAAAATCATGTCGACTCGTACAGAAAACTGTCGGAGCGTAAATGTTTTCCTACGGCCATACATGACATGTAAATACGAGAAATATGACCCATTTCTACCCTTTAATCTCTGCCCTTTTAATGAATATGCCTGTGCATGTTGGCCAGATATAGCTTGCCGTGTTTGTTGCCGTGTTTCCGTTTTCCTGCGAACTTTGAAATAGGATTGCGTACCATGTTTGTCGAGTGAAACATTGTGTACCTAATGCGGAAAAGGAAGCATGCCACATTGCAGGCGAATCTGCAATATGCGTGAATCAGAGCGATTCCTTTCTTTATAATTCCTAAAATAGCGTAGCATTCGAACTATAAAAAACTTTTTTTTTTTACTTAAATCTTCTTTATTTGCCATGCCACGTCGGCGACCACCTTTGTCATCTCTCTCCTGCTCTTGGCCATTCTTGGCAGTATGGCTGCGTTATTCACGTTCGTCCATTTTTTAATGTTGTTAAGCCAGATGAACTTTCTTCTTCCCCTTCCCCTTTTGCCATTAAGTTTTCCTTCCGTGAAAAATAAACAAATACAAAACAGAAACATTGAGCGCTTATAAGGGAGAGGTAGAGGTCGGTCTTATGATGAGTGGTACAGCTAAGACCGATCCCTACCTCTCCCTCTATCTCTAGCGGCCTTCACCAAGGAGGAGTTTGGGCCAAAGAGTGTCAAGTTTCGGCGGTTGCGCAGCCGGCTCCCAGAAACTGCGCGGTTGCGAACTATATCGCAGCTATAATTCTATATTTTTAGTTTTAATATATATTAATAATATGCATGCTAGTTTTAAGGTATTTATCTATGGGCAACTATTGGTGCCTGAAAATTAAGATTTTCATTCATTCATAATGCCGCGGCAATCCGTCGCTCTGGATTTCATTGGGGGCCTGACTTTAAACTATGAACTACTTTGCAGCGGTACATTGTGAGAAAGCCACTATACCTTATCTTACATTATACCTTATATTTTAATGGGAATCCAGCCTTAACGGTGGCGCTTTTGTACTCTGTCGCTTGCCAAATTAGTACAAAGTTAACTCCGACTGATTATATTAATTCGAGTGCCGCTCCTTCGAGGAAAAATATATACAGCTATTGTGATCAGAGCAAGATACAAAGATTTGACGGACAATTTTTTACTTTGACAAACTAGCTAACCAAATATTAAACATACGAACGATTTTTGACTGCGAGTCTTGTAACATTATGAACACAGTTATTACAACCTTACAACTGTTATTACAACGAGGCAGCTCTACCAGTAAGGCTAATGTGTTGCTGTTTGTATTATGTTGTTTTGTACAGAGAGAATTGATTGTAATAGAGAGGTAAACCCTAAGACAAAAACATGTCCCTTATTTTATGGTGACCGCAAAATATATGGCGCTGTACTGCGCCATATATTTTGCGGTCACCGAATTGTCAAACGTCATCTTTTGACAATCAGAGTTACCACAAAATGTATGGCACTGTACACAGTGCCATCTCGTTTACCTGTCAAATTCGAAGCGTGAAATTGTCTTAGATTTTACGCATCTTTGGTTTTGTAAAATGTCAACTTCAGACGCCATTATTTGCAAATATGTATTAACCCAGATCCTTATTTCAGTGAGCTAAATAAGTGTTCGTTTTAAAGCACTGAGGAATTCGCAAAGAAAGTAAAAAAAAGAAGATTTATCTGTTTGCTCAACTTTTTAAAATAGCCAGGAGATAGGTCACGTGGAGTTTCAATAAACTTTCAAAGAGTGAGATTTTAATCAACGGTTTTTCCAGATATTGAACGTTACAAAGGAAATTCTTTAGAAGAAAGCAACCAAGCCAAGTACAAAAGCTTTCTTAGTAGCCTCTCATATATAATGTTGCTTGTGTAGAAAACTATATATATTAATATAAATAATAAATACTATAGATAGGACGTAATTACACAATTTTACTAAGTCCCACATTAAATACTGTTTTTAAATACTGAGATACATATAAAACACTCAATTTCAGGAACAATTATCCATGCTCTTCACATAAATAAATGCCCTTACCAGGACCATCGGCGTCATAGGCAGGCTCGCTACCCACTAGGCCAGACAGGGGCCCATTTCTCGAAGGTATGAGTAATTATTAGTGTATTGCCATGGTAACCCATACGACTTGACAGGGGCCCATTTCTCAAACGGTACGTATTAGTCTAATATTATTAGTATGTTGTTGTTGCCATGGTAATCCATGCGACTTGACAGTTCGTGGACTAATATTATAAGTGTCATACCGTTTGAGAAATGGGCCCCAGTTCGTGGACTAATAATATTAGTCTAATACCGTTCGAGAAATGGCCCCCAGGTAAGCCAAAACGAAAAGAATTTCGACCCAATTACCCGACTAGAGCGAAGCAAAAGGATTAGCACAGCGGTTAATGACTTACTGCCTAGATTTTATTATTTTTATGTAAATTCTGCTCATGTTACATTTTATCTTTTACTTCCTTACAAAAGACCAAAATTAATGTTTTTGAAAACTCCCTAAAAAGGATAAAGGTTGTTATCGCGAACGTAACAAAGGTAAACAAAATAACTCACTTTGTGCTTATTTATGAATGTCCCTGCTATTCGCAATCTTGTTTCGGGAGCCATAAAATATTTGTATACAATTCTAGCCAAAGCGAATCGCACGGGAGAATGTTTCCATCGAAAGGGTCACATGAACATAATAGCGCCGCCATACAATAAAAACCGTCCAAGTGCGAGTCGGACTCGCGCTCTAAGAGCTCCGTACCATCTATAAAAACGGCATAAAAATCATATTTGTTGTATGTGAGCCCCCTTAAATATTTATTTTATTCTGTTTTTAATCGACTTAAAGATTTCAAAAGGAGGAGGTTATCAATTCGGTTGTGTTTTTTTTTTAAATATTTGTTACTTCACTTCATAACTCCGTCATTTCTAAACCGATTTTAAAAATTATTTTTTGATTGAATTTGTATATATAGGTATAGATTGGTCCCGTTTTTGTCAAAACTCAGTTCTGATGATGGAATACATGAGGAATCGAGAAAACTCCTCAAATGTTAAGGGCATAAATACATATAAGTAGTAATTTTTGTATTTTCATCAACAAATCAAGCATTTCCATTTAAAAAAGTGACATTTGATGAAGTGGAACTGCTGATGCTGATCAGAATGGAACTCTTCAACAAAGCATAGTTCCCGCTTGGCGATCTGTCGTCTTCGTTATGTTTGATAGGCAAATTAGATTTTTTTTGTCAAGCTTGAGTTCTGATGATAGAATCCACGAGGAATCGAGGGAACTCTTCAAATGTGAAAGGCATATATAGTAATTTTTGTATTATCATCGACAAATAAGCTTATGAACAAATTCATATGAAACATTACGCAATGACGTCACGGTCAAATTACCTACTTTTTATATTTCTATCCTTTTTAGGGTTCCGTAGCCAAATGGCATAAAACGGAACCCTTATAGTTTCGCCATGTCCGTCTGTCTGTCTGTCTGTCTGTCTGTCTGTCTGTCTGTCTGTCTGTCCGAGGCTTTGCTCCGTGGTCGTTAGTGCTAGAAAGCTGAAATTTGGCATGGATATATAAATCAATAAAGCCGACAAAGTCGTACAATAAAATCTAAAAATTTAATTTATTTTAGGGTACCTCCCCTACACGTAAAGTGGGGGTGATTTTTTTTTTCGCTTCAACCCTAGAGTGTGGGGTATCGTTGAAAAGGTCTTTCAAAACTAACAGGGGTTTTCAAGAAACATTTTTTGATAAAGTGAATATATTCGGAGATAATCGCTCCGAAAGAAAAAAAAAATGTGTCCCCCCCCCCCCCTCTAACTTTTGAACCATAGGTCCAAAAAATATGAAAAAAATCGTGGAAGTAGGGCTTAAGAAAGACATTAAACGAAAACTATAGCGGACATGATCAGTTTAGCTGTTTTTGAGTTATCGCAAAAAGTTTTCCCTTCATAGTAAAAAGACTTACTTTAATTACGTACTGATTATGCAAATTTGCCTATTTGTTTAACTCGGGTGAAAGGTACCATTTACTACACTTTAAGCTCCAGTTTAGCTTATTGTGACGGAAGAGTAACTACGGAACCCTACACTGAGCGTGGCCCGACATGCTCTTGGCCGGTTATTATTATATAGAACTTGTGTTTAAAAATAACTGCTATCTATGTTTTCCTAATAATTATCTGGTGATTTATTTCATGCATGGTGTGAAATAATTTATTTTAAATACAGTCTAATATGAAAAGGGAAATCTGAAATGAGTTAAGGTGGGCGCAGTGACAAAAAAAAACATTTTTTTACCTTCTTTCTACATAACCCCATAAACCCAAAATCAACAATCATCTTTCTTTCACCTGGTCTCACTCATTGAAGTCGTTTTTTTTCTTAAAAATTATTTTAGTATTTGTTTTTATCACTAATAAGCGATATATTCCAGACAAACTTCAGATAGCGATTCAGTGGCTAGAAATAAAGTTTAAAAAAGTGATATACATCATCAGTGAAAATTTCAACTGTCTAACTATCACGGTTCATGAGGTCGATTTAAACTCCTACATCATATGACAACGACATACATTACGGAAATATTTGCCTCTTTTCATGAAAATATATAAAAATGGTAATATTTTCAGCTTTCCTTCGTTTGCAGAGTTTTCGTTTTTTTGCGGACACGATTTCCGTGCGGTTCTAAAAAAGCTTACATTATTCTGCCTCAGTATGGTGAATAATTTTATTTCCGGTCCTTTTAAGTTCTTGCTTTAAAATTACGTACGATGAAAACGTTGAATTATCATATTAAATGTTGATCCGCAGTTTTAGCTACGGAGTAGCTTTTGAGATTTTTTTTCACATTTTAAGCTTCTTTTGATGTATTTTTTACATTTGCGACTGCAACATCTAATAATGTTATAAAACACGTAGTTACGTACTTTACATACACATTTTAATGTACTTACTGATTTTAAGTACAATTTCTTTGTAGACCACTGTAGGTAATACACGAAAATCGTTGACTTCGAAAGCTGATTTGATAGGTATCGTCAACTTCTTTTAGGTCGAAACCCTGCAAAAGCCGAAGGCTAAGCCCAAATGTGCAGCGTTTGAGAACAGTGCTTCTCGCGAGGTTGAAGGCCAAGCAGCGATAGCACGTTAGTGCAAAAAAAACAACAAATACAAAAACAAGACACAACACAAATAACAAAAAAAAAACATAACACAACAGCACCAAGTGCAGCGTAATGGAAACCCTCCCTCACCACCGCCGATGCACGGCGCGGCGTACACTTTTCCGCTTGCTCTTCCCAAAACTTTTCGCGCAAAAATTGCGCTCATATAACAAAACATGGCCTGTAATTCCAGTATTTTTCATCACACTTGCTCGAAAAATATCTTGTTTCATGCAGGTATACTGATGGACTAATCTAGCCCCATACAAGACATGCAAACCATCTTTCAAAAGACTTAGGATCTTACCGCTGCTATGTTTATACATCTTAGAAATCTGCATGTTTGTAATGAGGCATATGTATTTATTTACAACAGCTGAAAGCGCCTCTACCAGAAATCAACGGGATCCTGGAAGGTTGGTTCATAATTGTGTTCCCAGGACAGCATTATATTCCAATCACTGTTTCGTTATGTGCATGAAACTTTTTAACAAGTTACCAATATCTATAAGAGAACTGCCTGTACATAGATTTAGAAACAAATTAATGAAGCTATTATCTGATAAAAGCTATTATAGTGTAAAAGATTTCCTCTCTGAAGATATACAGCCAGATTTGTAGTAGTTTTAAGATTTTTGCATGCTAGTACAACCTGTTTAGTACAAATAGCAGAATAAGCAACCAATTGTCACTTACCACCTAAAACACTTTTGTACCTTCTTATTCTTTGCAAATAAATAAATACAATACAATACAATACAATATATTGTTCCCGTGGAAGTTATAATAATATATAAATATTTATATAAATACCTGGTTTTTCAAAATTTCACTTACCCCCCTCGTCACACAATGTACCATAAAAAAATCTACAAGCTGGCTTAAATGGCTCTTTATTCTCTCATTAATATTCGTGTGCCGTCTTCCTCACGTTTCTATATTTTAAAGCCCAAAAATAATTCCTTTTTAAAGTTCAGAAGGCGCGCAATACATGAATTATGCATCAGAACAACCAAGTACGTCTATCAGAGGTTTATTTTTAAAGCTTAAATAAGGTAACCATAGAATATTGAATGAGGCATGAGAGCAACAGAGTACGTTCGTATTTGCATAGATCTTTTTTGCAAAAAACGCATCGCAACGTCCTCCCCCCTATAATTTGGAAGTCCCTGTCTCATGTACAACATCTGTTAAGGCAAAAGATACACCAGTATAACGATAAAGTTTTCATAATAAACCCCCGCCGGTAGAATCACAATGTTTGCGAAAGCCACCGGCCTATATGTTGACTTAAGCTTTATTCTCTCGTATATTGAGTTTACAGTGCCCTCTACCGGTTGCAATTTAGCAAGTAATTATACACTGAAATGGCGGTATATTTGCAACATATTATGTTGCAAATTAAACTGGCATTCTGTACAAAGTATAAAACTTAATAGATTATATACAAAACATTTAGCGGCCTGGACCATTCAAATATCTTAAGAGTCCGCAGCAAGCTCGGCCGAATTTCACCTTTCCATACAAACAAATTTTCGTTCTCATTTTGACAAAGGTATTGAAATGTAATTAAACTTTGCACATAATTACAATTAGTTTATATAGCTCCAGGTTATAAAACAAATAAAAAATATCAAAAACAAGTTTTGTATGAAAATCTTACATTCGTTGAAGTATTTTAACTATGGTATCTGCTATATGGTACCTTATCCTATTGTAAGTACACAGTTTCAGAGCAATCTAGCTAGGCCTTTTAAAATGAGAGCGTAACTACGTTTGTATAGATAACCCAGATTGCTGCGGACTCTTAAGATCTTTTCCCAAATAAAGGTCAAGTTCGTTTAAATAAATATGTTTATCATCTGTTGATCATTAATTTTAAGTGAGTTGTTATGTTCTGTTCTTAATTACAGCCTCTTAAATAAATAAAAAATCCTCACCTAAAATATGACCTAGCGAAATAATGAAGTTCTTTCAGCTTTAGCTCAGAACCCATGAGAAAGAATTTTGAACAACAAAAATTCCTTTTCAAAGAAAATACACCGTTTATCTGAAAACTCAGATGCTCTTTTGTAAGCTGATTCTAAATGAATAGTCGGAGAGCCGGATGAACGCTGAATCAGTCTCATTATTTAAAAAATGTTGAGAGGCTTGTGTACACGGCGTTAAAGTGAAAATTTTAAGACATAACTATTGGTTGGTACAAAGTACAATTTGTAATGAAATGAAAAATTTGGAATTTTTTTGGTAATTTCGTAAATCGATTACACACAAAATAACAAGATTTTATAATACAGTCCCTGGCTAGAGCTCTATTCTTCCCCCATGTCCTTGCACCTATTGTCTGATCACTAACTGCCCGTCCTATACCACCACCACCAAAAGCCCCGACAATTTTTTGCTTTTCTGTTGAGACTGGTGCTATCGAGGTTTCGCTGTACTATTCAGCTCTAATAACATATGCCAGTAAGGGTGTATTCCCATTTCTACCCGCCGGGCACAGATAGGAATATGTGCATGCATATGAATCATTCCCATATGTCCCTGCCTCATGTATGGCGGCGGTCATGTGTGGCGTGGACAAATGAGCATACACCAACAGTAAGTTGATGACAAATACTATCGACGCTTGGGCTCCTGTACTTCGTTGGGTTCAAAGAGATTCAAAAGGCGAAGGTCAGAGTTTAGCCTCTGATTGATTAATACCTGAAATTCAATACTCAACGAAAGTTTGGATTGGGAATTAATAAGTTTGAGGCCCCTGAATAAATTTTATAGCGTAAAGATATTTAATCACTCACAGTCACATACCTTCACATAAACACTTTCACTTACATACAACTTAGTGAACTTACCTTTTTAACTGACTAAACTCATCATTCGCTTGCCCTTATCCCATTCATTTGGGGTCGGCGCAGCATGTCTTTTCCTTCCATATCTTTCTGTCACCCGTCATCTCATCGTTCACTCGCGTTCGTTTCATGTCATCTCTCACACAATCCATCCACCGTTTCCTAGGTTTTCCTCTGCCGTTCCATCCCTACACATTCATTCGTAATACCTTTCTCGTCACATGACTTTCATCCCTCCTCATTAACTGAGTAAAGTAAGATGACCGGTTTGGCCTAGTGGGTAGTGACCCTGCCTACGAAGCTGATGGTCCCGGGTTCAAATCCTGGTAAGGGCATGTATTTGTGTGATGAGCATGGATATTTGTTCCTGAGGCATGGGTGTTTTCTATGTATTTAAGTATTTATAAATATTTATATATTATATATATCGTTGTCTAAGTACCCTCAACACAAGCCTTATTGAGCTTACTGTGGGATTTAGTCAATTTGTGTAATAATGTCCTATAATATAAAATTAAAAAAAAAGTGTTTGTACTTAATTAAATAGGAAGTCATTAAAAAATCTTATATATAATATAGTAACTTTAAAAATAATAATGATATTCTGTTAAAATAAGAGCCGCAATATTTCTACATTCCTCAGAGATTCCCACGTTACAGGCTAAAAATAAATATATTTTTAATTTAATTTCAATTTAATTCAATTAAAAGTATCTTTGGTAATCAAACTATTAATACTGCAGTATTGCATCGAGACATTATTGCCGCCTGCATTGCTGACGCAAATGTCAAAATACTGTGCAGCAACAACGATTTTACAAAAGGTAGTTTTATCTAGAAATGTATATGAAATGGCGTTGGCGTTGAAACTAGGTCCAAGGGTCCCGGCGCGGACAAGTTTTTTTCAGAAATCGCGAAGAATTTTTCAAATATTACATAGAATTACTGGTGCAGTTTAAATCCGAACGAACGGTACCTTTCGATTTAGATTTACTATTTGGAATAGAGTACTACTTAGTTAGGTCACATGTTTTTTATACCATTTTTCAAACATTACATAGAATTATGCAAAACTGAGACAGCAAATTACGTTACATTCTATTTTAAGTAATTCAGCCTTAAGTAAGCTTTCAACCCAGCTATAATGAATAATAAGGGATCTGTACTTATAGTTTTTTTTATCAGTCACCTTTTTGACAGAACTTATATGACCTGACTAAGTTTTCTACAGACATGTAAATTTGGAAAAACGAAAAGGAATCAGCAATAATCATGTTCAAATTAAATTCGCATTTTCTCAAATGATTCATTACTTTATCTCCTATTTAAACTAATGATCTATTAAAACTTTTACCTAGTTTATAACGTATTACGTGCTTAGATGCCAAGGATGCTAGATCGACTCGAGACCACTTAAGGCTGTGTTTTCAAGATTATCAGATGGGTACATCAAAACAGTTTACATATTTCCATAAGGTTATATACAGTGCTTAGAAATAGGTAAAAGAGTAATACTTTTGTCACGGATAGATATGTCTATATTAAAGTTAAAATATTGCAATTTATGTGAACATTCTTTCATTAATCCAGGTTAGCGAAGCACGTAATAAAAAAAGGCAAGATGCAAAGCTGGCGTGGGGTGAACGGAAAATTCTCTTCTCTAATACAGTAGACGCTGCGGAAGAATGCCATAATAGGGCTGCGGCAAAGTCGCGTAACTAAGGATTTAAAAAATCTGAAATTCACATTGTCAAGTATATTAGTAGTTATCTTACTGTAGACCTCGCAAAAATCAATGGCTCCATCATTTTTCCAAGAAAATATTAAGAAATCATTTATAAGGTACTTGACCCATGTCAGGCCCAATGCCTAATAAATGTTTTTTAATCAATATTTTCTAAACCAAAGCTAATAGTCTAGACCGTTACTGGGCATTAGGACCATACATCGGGGTTTTTGGTACGGGAATAATTTCGTGTATTTATAACTTTGCTTAATGTAAAATAATTACAAATCAATGAATTAAAAATAGGTAGTAAGCTCGAAATTTGCTTAGAAATGATAAAATAGTCTCGGTTTTTAGAGTTTTTACCTATTTTTTGTGCTAGCCTCAAAACATATCCGTACTACAAACCCAGATATATGAATTTAGGACATGTAACAAACACACAGACGTAGAGTCAACAAAACTATTATCCTAGCACCATTGATTTTTAGAGTTCCGTTCCAAAGGGTCAAACGGGACCCTATTACTGAGACCCCGCTGTCCGTGCGTCCGTCCATCTGTCGGTGTCACCAGGCTGTATCTCACGAACCGTGATAGATAGCTAGTTGAATTTTCTACAGATTATGTATTTCTGTTGCTGCTATAACCACAAACACTAAAAACAGAATAAAATACATATCTAAGGGGGCTCCCATACAAATAAGTGATTTTAAGATAATGGTGCGGAACCCTTCGTGCGCGAGTCCGCTTCGCACTTGGCCGATTTTTATTCGTTACCCTCAAACTCTGTCTGAAATGAAATGAAATGTCTGAACCGATTTGGATTAATTTTTTTGTTAACCAAGTACCAAGTTTTAAAATTCAGTTCTTATGATGGACACATTCTGGACAGGAAAGGATAATGAACTCCTCAAATTTTATAGGCTTGGAACCCACTTCACGCATATAAATAGGATAATATTTTATTTTATCTTGTTTTAAGTTTTCCCTTAACATATTCACCGCTGAGCTACGGTCTTAGTGCTACGTCGTGGCCGATAACTTAGGTTTCCCGGTATGTAGCGGAAATGTTTCGTAGAGGCAAAACGACAACGTGTCGTCATTAGCGCTGAATGGGTTAAAGTTAATATTTCGGCAATAAAGTACAAATTATAATTACCCAGTTTTACCTTTCCGTCATCGCAAGTATAGCGAGGCGTTAAAAATAAATAAAAAGGCCTGGAAAATAATGGGCGACTCATTAACCCAAAGGATTTGCTCCGTTCTATGACAATGACAGTGAATGGAACTGCGTTTTGTTCTGTTGGTTAAGAGAATGAGGCTTTTCATTGTTTACGTTTTAACGCTTTTCTTTTGAAGGCTTGGATAAATCTGTCGTCGTAAAATGGATAAATCAATCTTGTGTAGACGACTTAGACGAGGTTATGTTGTGTGTCTTGTAAATGTGGCTGTTGATCTATAAAATAATAGCTTCTGCATGTTTCGCCTGCGTGGAATGATGATGATGATTGATACAAAAACATCATATATTGTTCTGTCTCGGGATTCAAACTGTATTCATACCAAGAGGTGTAGCAGGGTACTCTATCAAAAATTGCTTGCAAGAGTTTCATTCTTATTTATTTCACACTGCCTTTGCGAATTGAAATCAAACACGAGTGGCATCTCGGCCGCCTGGCAATTGTTTGTTAATATGTAAAAAACAACTTCTACTCGTAATAATGCTGCCTGCGTTGCATAGTAAAAGAAGGTACTAAACAGTACATTTACATGTATTTCACAGTGTTCCATTCTTGCCTAACCATACTTACTAAACTTACATCCTTGCTAAACTCACACATTATATAGATGAGCTTTTGGCCCATATTTATAAAAACATAGTGTTAGTGCCTCGAGCCTAACTTGTTATTGATTGATTGATATATTTATTCGTTATAACATAGGTAGGTACATTGTATTGGTCTTAGAGGTAAAGCATATTGCGAACACTATGTTTTGCCGCTTGACGTACGAGTTTGTTTTTATATAAAATTAAGTTAACATGCACAGGTCTAAGGTATTCATGCTTCATTAGTCAAATCAATTACAAAAATAATAAATCACTTCAGAAAGATAAACTCACAATAACAATACAATATTAAAGAATGTCAACAATGAAATTTTATAGAACTACAAATAATGAACTAAAAATAGAAAAGAGCTATAAATCATTATCATTCATATATAATTATACAGGTTGTTTCATTTTTATTTTTTATATTTTTTCTACAATCATTAATAAGTAGAGAGCTGATATTTTTCATTTATTTTCTATAAGTCACGGCAATATTCAGCAAAATTTGATATTGACACTTTTTGTGTGAATTATCGCTTGAATTCCTTATCGCTCGCCGGTTCATTCAGTCTCGGTCCACCCCTTTTGTTGGATGTATTGTTGTGAACCCTATTGAAATAACCTTAGAGCTCATTATATTTATATTGCTGTGTAATTTGGGAGCTAAATCGCTTGCAGTAAATCATAATTGTATTTACAATTCGTTCTCAGTACCGGGCTTAAATATTTTTAAAACTTATTTAAAGTGTACCCTACTTATACTCCCGAAAGAAGCAAATCAGTTGAAATATATTATTTATAACGCGTATTGTACTTGTATTATGAAGTATATATTTGTTATTAATTTGCGCATGCATTTAGCGATAGTTAATTCTGTACGACATAACTTCTATTTTACTTATAGTCTTAATTTTCCGGTCATAATTTAAACATATACTACCAGAATACTAGAGGATTGCGCACTAAAACTAATTCATTTAAAAGAAATATTCAATTGAACACTTATGACGTCATATCATTAACGGAGACATGGCTATTCGACGGGATTAGTAATAGTGAATTGTTCGATGATCGATACCTCGTATGGCGAGTAGATAGGGACTACAGTCGCACTGACCAACGGTACGGAGGCGGAGTTCTGTTGGCAGTTCGGAAAGAGTTCACCACTCACGGGCGACCTGAGTGGCACTCCTCGGCGGAGGATGTCTGGGTCACAATACTAACAGGTTCGCGTAACAATCGTTTGAATATTAACATATGTACATTGTACTTATGCTCAGAAAACAATGGTAACTCTTTTAATACCCAATTGCACAATTTTACAAACAAACTAAATGACATAATGATATCTGCTCCAAATGATATATTTGTCATATTAGGAGATTTCAATTTACCTAATATAGATTGGCATTTACTCCCCGATGGCCTTATCGACCCACGTGGGCTGGCCGGAGAAACTCAAGTATTTTTCTTTGATACCCTAAATCAACACAATTTGGACCAGTTCAACTTAGTACATAATGTTAATAACAGAATCTTAGACTTAGCGTTCTCGAACGAACCGCTTCTAATAAATCCCTGTCTCTGTCCCCTTGCTGAACCTGAGGACGCTCACCACAAGTCTTTGACATTACAACTGTGCTTAATTACCTCGACACCCCTTGCGTCTAATACAAGACAAGTATATAATTACAAAATAGGCAATTACGAAAAGATACGCGCCGAGCTAAATATTTTAAACTGGGATACAATTCTTAATGATGGGTCTTTGGATGACGCCTTATCGGTTTTTAATTCAACTATTTACAATTTAAGAGATAAATTTATACCTCATAAAATTGTTTTCCCAAATAAGTATCCTCAGTGGTTTAGTCCGGCTTTAAAAAAAGTGTTGAAAGAAAAACATAAGTACTTTCAGAAATATAAAAAGTATGGCTGCCTTTCTGATTTACAAACTTTTTCATTACTTAGACGGAGAGCTAAAATGTTAGAGGAGACTTGTTACAAAAACTATATCAGCAGAGTCGAAAACGCGGTTGTAGATAATCCAAAATATTTTTGGTCATACACTAAATCGCTCAGTAAAGGATCTCAGAGTCTCCCAGCTGTTATGAAATATGATTCTACTCAAGCCGATACTGGTGAATCTGTTTGCAATTTATTTGCCGATTATTTCAAAACTACCTTTCTCTGCAGTAGCTCAAGTGGCGTTCAACCTATGATTGAACCTACCGCTACTAACACTAGCATATGCGACATTGAAATTAACTCTAACGAAGTCCTTAAACTGTTAAAGTCTGTTGATCTTAACAAAGGGGCAGGTCCCGACTTTATACCGCCTATCTTAATTTCAAATTGTGCTGAAAGTCTCGTTAATCCCCTCTGTGTTATTTTCCGTCGATCCCTGGCTGAAGGCACTGTCCCTAGAATCTGGAAATCTGCCTTTGTTACTCCTGTGCATAAGTCTGGTGACCGTTCTAACATAAAAAATTATAGACCTATATCGAAATTATGTATTTTTGCTAAAATACTAGAAAAAATCGTCCATAGCCAAGTTTACTCATCTCTTAAAATATCTTTTATCACCGAACAACATGGGTTTGTTAAAAATAAGTCTACAGAGTCCAATTTATTAATATTTTGTGATTATACTTCACGTAACATGGAGTCTGGTGGCCAAGTAGACACCATATATACTGATTTCAGTAAAGCGTTCGACAGAATAGACCATCATATACTAATTCAGAAGCTATTAAATTGCGGCATCCACGGAAATCTTTTTAGATGGTTCACTTCTTATGTGCAAAATAGATCTCAATCGGTTGCAATAAACGGTTTTACTTCATCCTGGGTTGGCATTCCTTCCGGTGTGCCGCAAGGATCTTTGTTAGGTCCTTTACTATTTGTCATTTTCATCAACGATATCCACTGTATTTTTAAACACTCTCATTTTCTTCTTTATGCTGATGACACTAAAATATATAGAGCTGTTAAGAATGTTAACGACTGTTTGTTATTACAGGATGACCTAAATAGATTTTCTAAATACTGTATCGAAAACAGATTAGACCTTAATGTTGCAAAGTGTCATACCATGTCGTTTACTCGCAAACCCAACCCAATCTTGTTCAACTACACACTTAACTCGACTAGCATCGCCAATTCACATTCAACCAGAGATTTAGGTATTTATCAAGACCCCAAGCTTCTATTTGATAACCATATAAACAAAATAGTACAGAAAGCCTCCAGGTCTCTAGGCTTTATCATGAGATCAACATCAAAATTTAAAAAAGTAAAGCCTATAAAAATATTATACTGCTCGTTTGTGCGATCTATCCTCGAATATGTATCCGTTGTGTGGAGTCCTTGTTACGACATCTACATTAAACGAATTGAGTCCATTCAAAGAAAGTTTTTAAAATTCCTTCAATTCAAAACTAAAACTACAGACTTGTGTTATCGTGATAGGTGCGTAAGACACCATTTTCTTCCCCTAGATTTAAGAAGAAAAATCACTGACTTAGTCTACTTAACTAAAATCTTAAACGGATCTGTTGATAGCCCGGAACTGGTTATGAATATTAGTTTTCGTATCCCCAGAGCTTCTTCTAGACACTACCGACCTTTGTCACTTCCACCGACCAAAACCAACTATCGTCAAAATTCATACTTTGTCCGAGCTCCGAGGTCAATGAATGAACTGTGTCATAGCAACGATCAACTGGATTTACATCTAATGAAACCTGCTACAATTAAAAACCTCATGGCATCTAGTTTCTTTGCTCCCCTGCCTGCAGAAGATTAGCATAGGTTTAATTTTAATTTATTGATTTAAATAAGAAACAAATTACTTCTTTCTTTTCTCATAGCATGTTTTGGCGTTTGTAAAGTCTTTAATTTTGTGCTAACCTGTAATATGACTACCTTTGTATCCTGTCTGTGGAAACCTGTAATTGGCTTCCCTGATACATATTTATGTTAACCTAGTTCTAGTTTATTAAGCTGTTGGTTTTCCGAATAAAATAAAATAAAATAAATAAAATAAAAATTTGAAAAAAATACTTTTTAGGGTTTGAGGGATGCCGTGAGGTTCCAGGGGGCAGTAGAGGGCTTAAAAAATTGTATGAAGTATTTTCTCATCACAGGACATCATCTGGTAAAAGTTTCGAAGTCACACTCTCACAATTTTTGATAGACTACCCTGCTACACACTTTCAGCTCGATCGGTTCAGCGGTTTAGGCGTGAGGAGGTAACAGACAAACAGACTTTTGCATTTATAATATTATATTAGCTTTTGCCCGTAACTTCGTCTGCGTGGAATTAGTGATTTGGGTAGCTTTTATTTTACGCAATCTGCTTTTTATTGATTCCCCATACAGTATTCCTTATTTGAGAGACAACTAAAACGCCTAGATAAAAAATAATGGCAATCATTCAATTTGAATATTATGCTTACATCAATTATCAGGCGATGCATCGCAACTATCTCACATATCTTACTTCCACCCCGCTTATTACCCTCTTAAAGTATGATTTCCGGGATAAAAACTATCATATGTCCTTCCATGGGACTCAAACTATCTCTGTACCAGATTTTAACTAAATCGATTCAGCAGTTTAAGCATGAAGACGTAACAGTTTGACAGACACACTTCCGCATATGTATAGCGGCATTTAAAAATTATTCTTACGAACGATAAAATCAAAGATGAATTATTTATATAGTATAGTATAGTATAGAAAAATTAAAATTGAACAAATCGTGCCTTGAGCAGCTGAAGAAGATAAATATGATGAGATTCTTATACAAATTAACTAAGCCCCAAAGTAAGCTCAAGAAGGCTCATCACACAAATAAATGCCCTTACCGGGATTCGAACCCAGGACCATCGGCTTCATAGGCAGGCAAGGTCCGGCCAAATATTTGTTCCTGAGTAATGGGTGTTTTCTATGAATTTAAGTATATATATATACATTGCTGTCTGAGTACCCACAACACAAATCTTCTTGTGGTTACTGTGGGGCTTAGTAAATTTGTATAGAGTGTATATTTGTTATTTATTTTATCACATAATCTGTAAGCGACAGCAATATTATATTACCAAACCCACATCAATATTAAACTATCAACGTGGAAATTCATTCAACAAAATCAGGACAAAACTTGCAGAAAACCCTTACTTCACAGTTGATGCCTAACTTCGCCCAAGTAAAATATTGAAATAATTTTACCAAGAAATAGATATTCTTTCAATTCACTGCAGAACAACTGAGTAAAAATACTTACTGAAACTAAAATAAATAAAAATTATAAATTAACCTATCTTCGCCACACGTCCCTAACTTCGCCTTATTTTTTTAATACTTAATGAATATACTTAATAGAATCAGGCTTTACTTTGCGGAAATCCATACTAATTAAAGGCCGGCAACGCACTTACAACCCCTCTGGTGTTGCAGGTGTCCATGGGCGGCGGTAATCGCTTACCATCAGGTGATCCGTCTGCTCGTTTGCCTCCTCCACCATAAAAAAAAATATATTCAAACAATTTTTTGTTTTAATTCTTAATCAAAATTATACTAAAATCGATCCCTATAAATAAATGTTGCATACGCCCATGAATTCCATGATACAATTTATAATATAATTATGATTTGATGATATTCAAGGCAAAGTTATGTACTAAAGGGTTACTTTATTTTTTTGTTTGTAATGAACTGCAAGATTGATTACGGGGTTTATTCGCTATGTGCACGACTATCACGCAACCTAGCAGCCGCAATTCTAGAGGAAAACGTCAATTCACTACATTTTATAAAACTACTCCAAAACTAAAAACTACTGAACGGATTTTCACACGACTTTCATTTATCAATAAAGTGATTCATGAGGAATTTTCAGGTATATACGTTAAGGTTTTGTGTAAATTGGTTGAAATATAACGTTGTTGTCGGAAAAAAACACACTGGCAAGGAGCTTTAATCGAAGATGCTGCCTAATCCGCTAAGCCTGCCTAATAAGCTATAACAACACAATGTATGGTGGGGTTGTCTCTCTTTCATAAGTCAAAAAAGTCCGCAATCTTGAATGTCTATCTTTTAAGGATAACTTACTATACCCGTTCTTAACTTCTAGAAAAATATCATATAGTATGTGGCATTTGCAAAGTTATTTACACGGATTAATAATTATCAAATTAAATACGTTACTTATATGCATTTCATACAAATTACAATGGTCTCTTACACCATACAATTTAAATGAATATTTCAGGAGTAATCGTAAATTAATGTTTCATTTCGAGCCATATAAGTTGTACGAAATGTAAAAGACGCTATCCACAGTTAGTTCTAATTTTTACCACCTTATGCGCTGGGATCGCTCTACTTACCCCCACTATGCACTTCGCACGGTCCCAATAGTAAACCCATCAAAACCACCAAACCAGTAACAATAATCACTATAATTACAGTGAGTGCCAACAAAACGAGCCATGAGGGTGCTAATGCATGCCCTCATTGTTTCTAAAGGCTTTGTGTACGAATGATGGGCGTGTCCCGGCGTGAAAAGAGGCCGTTTTTCGTGCACTGACTTTTACAAAGAAAGCTGGATTTCCTGATTGTAAATGTTCGTAAAAGAGCGTTTTTGCTGTGAAATTTTGGGAGACACTTAATTTCGTGCCTTGTTTCTTTTTTTTTTGCTGACGTTTGCTGGCGGAATTGTTTTCATTCCTACAATAAAATTATCCTTGCATGAAAGCGAGTTCGATTGCATAAAAAAAGCGAGTGATGCATGAGGCGGAACTCACACTTGGTCGTTTTTAGGTTTCCGTAGTCTAGTACCTATTAGGAACCCTTATAGTTTCACCATGTCCGTCTGTCTGTCCGTCCGCGGCTTTCCTTCGTGATCGCTAGTGCTAGAAAGCTGCAATTTGATATAAATACATAAAATGGTAAAAAAAACTTAAAATTTTTTTTGGTGTGGGGTATTCTTGAATAGGTCTTTAAAAGCGAATACGGGTATCCAACAATTTTTTTTGATAAAGCGAATATTTTCGGTAATAATCGCTCATAAAGAAAAAAATATGCGTCGCCCCTTACACTTTTGAACCATGGGTCAAAAAAATATGAAAAAAATCGTAAAAACAAAAACTTAATAATGACTTTGAATAAAAACTATAAACCATTTTGGAGTTATCGCAAAAAGTCTTCCTGCTTAGTACAAAGACGTACAAAGCGACGCGATGGTACCCCCTTTTGTACAGTCAAGTAGGTACACGATGCTTACAAATATCCTCGATTTTATTTTTCAGCTCAAAACAAATTAGGACAGTATGCCCTTCAACCCCCGTCAATCAGTTAATAGACTAGGTATTTTATAAAAAAACCGGCCATGTGCGAGTCGGACTCGCGCACTGAGGGTTCCGTACAAAAATTTACGGTTTTCGCAATTTTTCCTTTATTTCTGCTATAAGACGTTGCTTCGTACCAATATAATAAATTTCAAGATTCTGAGTTTACGGGAAGTACCCTGCAGGTTTTGATTCCCTTGCGAGTGTCGAAAATTGGGAATAAACGGTTGTATCTTTTGATTGCGTTGGCTTAGAAGTTTGATTTTTTCACAGCTGTAAAGGACAATAGACCTGAGTATTTCATATAAATTCCAGCTTGATACCTCCAGGCGTTCCTGAAAAAAGGGTCTTGACAGACAGACGGACGGACGGACGGCCAACAAAGTGATCCTATAAAGGTTCCGTTTCTTCGTTTCGAGGTACGGAACCCTAAAAATACTATATTTTAGTACTCAATCTACTCACTAATGGACTTGTTTCTAGTCCCATGAATATTGATGTATTTTATTTATTCTACGATCTCTCTACGAAGACCAATCATCGAGTAATTGGGTATTTTATTCATGTCACGTTCCGCAAAAATATAAGGCGGGATATTACGGCGCCAATATAAATATCTGAGCAATAGCACCGTGTTCAGTCCGATTTTTAAATATGTATCGATAATAAATTAAGATGTGTTGTGTTAACAGTTGAAATAAATAAATAAATATTTGGGACTAAGATATAAACAAATCTAATCTTTAAGTAGAGATTACGCTTAAAGGTATCGGTCGCATTTTTTTTTAATTCCGTTAAATTCGGGGTACGGTAAAGTAGGTACATTGAAGAAAACTGAATGGCATAGTGTTTTTTTTTTAATTTTTAAAACTTTTTTTAAATTTTTTTTTTCATTAAAAGTAATTAATAGCTTTGTGTTTTAACACTTTCACGATTTTTACACATTATTAACTAAATTTGAAACTTGATACGCGCTTAAGTCCCGTTATATTAGTTAGCAACACGGTTTTGTTAAGCAGATAATCTGTTACGTTATTTGTTTCCCGCGCTTTTCAAACTGCGATATCGGTTGTATTAAAATCGGCGATGCTGACATATCGGCCGATATATCGGTATCGGTATCAGTATCGTTACATCGGTGATGTATTACTTAAAGTATTGAACTAACAAGTAGACTTCCAGTTCTTTGCCTGTTTTTTGACCTTGTTTGGTATTCATTTTATTTTTGTATACAATATAAATTTAGAATATTACAAAATCAAGAGCTGTTTTCTAATTTCAGTTTAAAATCAATAGCGTGAAGCAGTAAACAAGTTTTTTCCAACAACAAGTTTCTAACGAGCCAGGAATAACTGTAGATGAGAGTTTATTTTCTATTTTCAATTATCTTGTTTTCTTGTACAGTCGCTTGAAATTATGTTGAACGGGAATTTGTTTATGTTGTCTAATTGATTTGTTTTTTGGGGAAGAAATAAAAATGATGAAGCCACAAAGAACAGTCTTTTGCAAAGACATTGCATGTCCGTAATAATAAAATCTATTCTAGGGCTAATGTTTATTACTTAAAGTAACCTCGTGTTGCATGTAAAAATATTTCTTTCCATTTGAAATTTAACAGCTGTCAATAAAGTTTAATTTTTTTTATATATGGCTTCGTATGCGGTAACGAGTTAAAACTACGTGTCTAATTTTAGTATATGTATGCTTACATAATAATAACCAAGTATATAAGTATCTGAGTAACAAATGTGGACTGTATTGTTTGATTTATTTTTATTCATTTAAAATATTCACAAGGGTTTTTATTTATTTAAAATATTCACGCTCGAAACCGAATTTATAGTTAGAAATCACTAAAAAATTTAGCATGGGGATTAAATCTTTCATGGCATATTAAGGTTTTTAACCGACTTCAAAAAATAAGAACGCGCGAAACTCTTAATTTATGTTCTATTTCTAATTCTGTACACCGAAGGATAAAGTTTTTGCCTTGACCAAAATTAAGTGCTCGAGTGGAGACCATGGACTAGCAAGCGCAGCATAGGACGACCACCCACAAGATGGACAGACGACCTTATTAAGGTCGCCGGAAGACGCTGGATGTGGGTCGCTTCCAACCGGTACATGTGGAGGTCCAAGGGGGAGGCCTATGTTCAGCAGTGGACGTCTTATAGCTGAGATGATGATGATGAAAATTAATAGCATTAACTTTATCAAGATTAATTTAATATCTTCGGAAACAGGTCATGAAGACAATTTAGAACCTAAATCAACATATCACCTAGATATTGCGGGTTTTGTCAACTGCTGTTGACTGTACACAACATACGGGAGTTGCCAGCCAGCCTTAAAGTTTATTTCCACAGACTTTGCTTTGATCCCGAGTATCACATACACTCATCCGTTTGGGAACAACCGAGATGGGTCAACAAACAGCTGTGACTCTGTCCTCAGTTTCGTATTTGGTTTTATATATGCCTTTATTTATTTAAAATTTATTGCAAGAAATAAATAAGAACAAAATGCATGCCTCAAATTTCAAAAACTTTAGTACGAACGAAACAGATACATTTGGAGCTAGGCTCAAAAATGTTGAAGAAGAAATATAATTTCCCTGAAACTCTAGGTCCATGGGGTCCCAGCGCGAAGTTTTTTGCAGAAATCGCGAAGCGTCTGGTTGACGTAACCGGTGACCGAAGTGCTGGTGGTTTCCTCGCACAACGTATCAGCATTGCGATACAACGAGAAAATGCCGCCAGCATCCTTGGTACAATGCCTCAACGGCCTATTTTAGATTTAAGTTAGTTATTAATAGTAATACCTCTGTATATATCCATAATGTAAATAAATTAATTACTTTAATATTTTCTGGAGTAACATGGCATCACTAAAGCGACTTGCGAATATCTTTCAATAGAGGACATATTGTTTCTTTGGAAATATTATACCTGGGGCCTACCCCAAAAACGAAATTCGCAGATTGCGGGGATGTTTCTCTTTTACTCTTGCTAAGACGTAGTAAGAGAGATAAATGCCCGCAATTGAAGAACTTCGATTTTCGCGGTAGGCCCTCTGGGCGATCACCGTAAAGTACCTAATCCAGTGCACTGGGGCGACACTAGCAAATGAGCTGCTAAACGTAAGATAAGTAGGTACTAACATGGTTATTTAATTTTAATGTAATCGGAATATTGTTAAATTTTATTAATTAACTTATTTATTTATTTAATTTATTGTAATGTATTATGTTTGTTTGTATGATCCCAGATGGTCGAAATAAATGATAATTTAATTTAATTTAATTTAATTTTTAAATATAGCTTCTACCAGGCGGTCCACTTTTCGAAGAATTGGGAAGCATGGAGAGCAGTAGCATATGGTCACGATCCTCAAACATAAGGGAATGATTGGAAAAAGTAGAACTATTTATCACATCGTCAGGTGATAAACAAAACGCTCCTAGCCTAGTCGGGAGTGACCCTGCCTATGAAACAGAAAGTCTCTGGTTCGAATCCTGGTAAGGGCATGTATTTGTGTCTTCATTACGAATATTTGCTTGCTATAGTACAAGCTTTGCTTAGTTTGGGGCTAATAGGTTGTAGGTACTGTATAAAATTATCCCCAATGTATTTATATTTATTTAAAACTCACTAATTTCTACCACAAGGCCAGAGCCATATTGATCCGCACGGTAGTACTAAAACAAGGTTGTTTTTTTTGCAACTACTTTTGTTTTCACCCGACGACGTATGGATTCCAACGACAACGATACCGACGATAGTATGTACTCGTAAAGCCGTTTGGAATGTAAGCCTAATACAAACTTATACGTTATACACTCGAGAATCATTACCCTCCCTTTTCCGTCTGTCGGTTAAAGGAAACTTTGATCACATTTCCGCCAGCATTAAAGCCACCAGTATCAAAGAGATGCGAAGTTAATGCAACCACTCCATACAGAGAATTTGGATTACTTCGGACATTTTGGATATTTCGATCAATCGAAACGACAAAATTAGTGAAAGGCAAAAGCAAAAGTAGTATTTAATGCCAGAAAAGCTAGGAATGAGGCGCGCCTTGAAAATGGCACTATGTATCTGATGAAATTTGTTTTGCGCACCAGTAGCTCGTATACCACAACTTTCGATACATCTCGCTCGCACTAGTTCGCGAGTTCTAGCGAGACGCATAGAAAGCAAGTTACGCATACGATAGCGAATATGTAATTGTGAAACTGGTGGTAGCCTTACTGGTTTAACAATCTTTGAAATGGTTATGCTCTGGTTTATTGGACAAAACAACAGCAAAAAACAAGTTGATTGACACATACCGAGCGCTCACCGATGAATGATAAATGTCTGTTGAAAATTGTCATTTAAAATATAATGAAGGGGCCATTAGACATCATCATTATCATTTTAGCCTCCAGTCTGTGTCAGTGCTGAGCATAGGCCTCTCTTCGTGAACGCCACTTATCCCGGTCCTGGGCCAGTCTCATTCAGAAGTGTCCCGCAATTTTTCGAATGTCATCTACCCAATGAGCCAACGGACGCCAGGCGCTTCTTTCACCCGAAAGCCATCACTCTGCCCGACAACATGTCCCGCCCCATTCCATTTTAGATAAAATATTTTAGCATTACACATAAAAATGCTATAACGCCTGACACATACAGACGACACCATCGCCGCCGCTATGCTTATTTTTTTTTCATTTCGCACTTATTTGTATTTCTCTTGTTATTCTCCCTTTCCTCCTCCTTTTCTTCCCCGCACCTCTTTTACCAGACCAGACGACAACACGGCCAGCATCGCGTTAACCCCCTTCACCGTCCCTTCCAAATCAAAATCCCTTTCACCGTCTACTATCTACACCAAAGATTTTGCGAGATCATAGCTAGTCATCCAAATGGGCCCTTATTTTGTGACACGTGTTTGTCTTACGTCGCGTCACGTTCCTGGCGTCACAAACGACTTCAAATCATAACAATGGTTGTACGTGGCTCGTGAGTGCTCATGTTAAGCAAATTCGAACCGTGCGTGCTTGGCTCTGAATATTGATGAAATGTAATAAGAAGGAAAATTCTGGGCTATAACTGCGAAAATTGGATTTCGCAAATTGCAGGCATCTTGCTCTGTCACTCTAATTACGCCTTCGTTTGAATAAAAGTGAAAGATCCCCGCAGTTTGCGAATTTCGGGTTTCGCGGTAGGCCCTCGGATTTAAAAATATAAGATTAGGAAAGTCAATCCATAGGTGCATAATAAAAAAAATAGGCTAACAATGTATTATAATATTGAGACCCTGCGAAGTGCATGGTGGGGGTAAGTAAAGCGATCCCAGCGCATGAGGTGGTAAAAATTAGAACTAAATGCGGATAGCGTGTTTAACATCGAAATGTTAGAGTGACAGAGCAAGATGCCTGCAATTTGCGAATTTCGGGTTTCGCGGTAGGCCCTCGGATTTAAAAATATAAGATTAGGAAAGTCAATCCATAGGTGCATAATAAAAAAAATAGGCTAACAATGTATTATAATATTGAGACCCTGCGAAGTGCATGGTGGGGGTAAGTAAAGCGATCCCAGCGCATGAGGTGGTAAAAATTAGAACTAAATGCGGATAGCGTGTTTAACATTTCGTACTAGTTAAATGATATTAAAAGCGTACTAGTTATATGGCTCGAATTGAAACTTTGATTTACGATTACTTCTGAAATATTAATTTAAATTGAATGGTGTACGGGATCATTGTAATCTGTATGAAATGCTTAATATAAGTAACGTATTTAATTTGATAATTATTAACACTGTATCCGTGTAAATAGCCTTGCAAAGGCCACATATTATGTGATCTTTTCCTTGAAGTTAAGAATGGATATAGTAAGTTATCCTTAAAAGATAGACATTCGACATCGTGGACTTTTTTGTAGACTCACGGAAGAGAGACAACCCCACCATACATTGTGTTGTTATAGCTCAAACGGATTAGGCAGCGTTTTCGATTAAAGCTCCTAGCCAGTGTGATTTTTTCCGACAACATCGTTATACTTATTTCAACCAATTTACACAAAACCTTAACAAGTTTTATACCTAAACCTTCCTCAAGAATCACTCTATTGATAAATGAAAGTCGTATGAAAATCCGTTCAGTAGTTTTTAGTTTTGGAGTAGTTTATAAGATGTAGTGAATTGACGTTTTCCCCTAGACTTGAGGATGTTAGATTGCGTGACAATCTTGCACATAGCGAATATTGATAGTCTACCTATGTTTGGACATAACTATATAAATATCTGGTAGACCGACCGTTGCTCGGAAAACATATAAAAACTAGAAAGGAACATCGAAGTCGATATATATATATATATAAGAATTTCTCATTTAAAGGTATAAGATAGATATAGATATAATTACTTATATTAAATTCTCATACCTATCACGTTGTATTCAGGCAGTACGGATAAATTGGTTGCATTCTTATCGTATTTCGTGTCGACTGTTACTCTTGCACTTATATTCTTGTTAGGTTAGACCACACGTACATCTCAGGTCCCCAGTTTTTATTTTATTGCACAACAGATCGTTTTGACGCTAAGCCGAGTCAAAGAAAGTACTAACAGCATTCCGAGTGTATTTTCAGACAGGTGCGACTGCCCAATTTTAATGGGTTGGGCACTAAGGTAATTGCTTAAGAAGGAAGAATCGCTTTTCGAATCTAACGAAATAAAGGTAATTTTTGTATGATTTTTTATTTGGGGAGAAAACGGTTTCCACTAACTAAATCTTAACAAATCACTTTGATTTTGATATCGATCGCTTCAGCATAATATATTCCTGGTTTATAGGTTTCGCATTAAAAAAAATATTTGTTAAGCAAATTTTGAAAAAAGGAAAACCTATAAACCTAGTTTTTCATTGTGTCAATAACATTAATCATGGAGAATGGTAAATATTTAGAAGTGGAAAAATGTTTTCCCTTTTTGTATGGACGATCACGTGGTATACTTCCCTCTTAATTTAGGTCATGTAACAACTCGCCTACCCTCTATTCCAATATGATTATTATTTCATCACCGGTTAGTAATTGAGGGTACATATAACTCAGGCACAACCAGTTGGGGCGCTACTTGACGTTATAAAAGGCAAGGATCTAGCTCGGAACGAACAGTTCGTGTTTAACTTTAGACTTGTACAGTTGAATTTAAGAAAGTATTGTTTGATATTGAAGTGAATAAAATTGGTGGTTTTGTACCAAAGTGTATTATTGCCACTACCTCGGATTTGCCTATTGGAAGGTTTTTAGTGAAAATAGATAATATTAGTTTACTCGTATTTATTTTGATCTAGTGAGTGTAGTATAATTTTAATTGTTTTAGAATATATCTACTAACCTACTTTTTTAGGTATCTAGTTTTAAAAAACTAGGTACCTACCTACTAAAAAACTTTGAAACTTTGGTTCAAAATATAGAATGAGGAATTACTTTCAGGGTTTTCGGATTTTTCTTAAGCTTACACGCAACTACATTGACATAAAAAAAAAACAGATGCTTGAATAATCAATTTAGCCTTAATCTTGGTTGGATTCAAGAAACCGCTTATTTGTAGCAACTTATCTTTGAAACTATCAGCCTAATGACCGGATTTTATCTTACTAATCTTCAAAGTGGCTACCGGCTTACTTGTTGATGAATGACCGACTAGAAAATCCATTTGGGGCCTAATTTAATGGATTTCCTAAATAAGCAGTGTTATTATTAATGAATAAATTACTTCCCCTTTTGCAGTTCGGATAGACTGAGTTATATGATGGGAAATGATTTAAAATTATTATTATTATTGATGTATGCTATTTCAACAAAGCGTTACGTAATATATTTGGATGTATTTCATGAATGATACAATGTGTACCTAAAACAACTAAGAGGCCAATTTAAACGTACACTGACATCATATTTGAATCATGTTATTTTTAATTGTATGAATCGTTGACGATCCCCAACTCACAAGCGGTATTGAACCTTTAAGTCTAAGGAGATACTTGGCCTCCTTGTGTGCATGTTCTACCGCTTGTACAGTGGACTGTGCTCTGCGTGAAGAATTGTTTGACATGATGCCAACGGCCGCTTTCTATCACCGCATCGCTCGCCGTCGGCAGGGTGTTCATCCTCACACCCTAGAACCTAAATGGTTGCGTACTGTGCGGTTTAAGAGGAATTTGCTCCCGCAGATACTTCAGCTGTGGAATGAGCTCCCTGTCGAGGATGCCATACCAAGCCTACAGTATGGGGTTCTTTTAAAGGGTCGGCAACTTACTGGTGACTGCTTACCATCAGGCAGGCCGTATGCTTGTTTACCACTGACGTGGTATAAAAAAAATGTTGTTGTGCGTTTAGCTTGCGATAATACATGTACGGACAAGTACGACCCAATTGCAACTGATGTCATGCACAATAACTGAATGACGTCAGTTAGATATGTCATTTTGATATCAGTGTACGTTCGAATTCACCTGTGAGACGGCGAACTGGTAATCAGTGGGCTCCGCCGATATCCTAATATCGGCCTGTCAGTTGTTCGCGAAAGCTGACAATCGCGAGTAACTGACAAACCGATATCGTCCGGCGAATTGGCAATCAGTGGGCCCCTTTAGTCGGTAAATATTGTTTTAAATTATTTATAAGTAACACTTATTAAGTATGGCAACAATGTTGCCTACCAAGTTATTTAATTCATTTCATAGTAATTTTATTGCCAGGTAAGGCTTGTTTTGGCCGCAACATCACGCATGACATGACATGATCCAGCATACATCAATCCAGTGAATGATGACGTGTCAGTACACCTCACGGTAGTGAGACAAGCGATGTACTATTAATCATATCATAATTGTCATGCGCGGTAAGCATGACCATAATACGTCGAGTATTCGGGGTAGTATTGTTCAAAAAATAATATCAATTGCTTTCTGTATTCGTCTAATTCTTTTTTAACAAAGAAATCATATTGGATCTATTGTTCTATATCAAATAGAGAAAAATATCATCATTTATAATTTTCGACGATATTATATAGCCATAATATTATACGCCTCACCACGATTGCTTACTTTTAATTTTAATGAGATAACAGTGATGACCAAAAAATCTTTTACATTTTCGTTTAAACGATGATGCAATGCACAAACACATACCTACATGTATTGTACATTATTTTCATATAGGTTTATTCACAACAATTTTAAACTTTAAAGGTTACAACGTAATTTCTAATTTTCTACTCCAGCTGTTAGTAGCGCTATTGGCCCTCCGCTATCCATCTTTGAGACTAAAAACGGCTAAGCCTCTTCTTATTTTATTCAACTTACGTCCTTTTAATATTCGGCACAACAATTCCTTGGAAACGTTATTATGGCGAATAAAGCGGTTATTATGAAAACGCTGTTTCACGCTTCACTTGTCACAGTCAAGGCTCAATATCTTGAAATTGAAATTTACAGTTTGTTGGGATTTTTTAAAGCGCTAGTAGATTCTGAAACGGAGTTTTAAAAAAGTCGAAGCGCTTTGGATCACAATGCGGCTGCCATAAATTAATTTAGCAATCTTAAGGCGTTTCTCGAGGAACTGTATCGATTCGAATCCTGAGTTTTTTACTTTCGCTCGATTGAAAAAAAAATCACGAACATCACAACAAAATGCACTTTCTTTTTACAAATTATGCACTAAAACTAAAAATATGAAAATTGCTTCTAAAAATCGGCAATATAATGTTTGATAGAACGTTTTGAATACTTTATTTATTTTAACGTATAGGAGATTAAAACTAAAGAACATGATATTCGCGCTGTTAATATCATAGTCCATAATGCCTTTTTCTTCCCTATAGCTTGTAGCCTATACGCTTAGCATTAGTGCACAGCGACAGGATCTCGCGCGCGACAGATACGCGTATTTTTCTATCTGTATAAATAAGAAAGGTATAGATAGTTTCATGTACGAGATAATGTCGCGACGCAACTCATACTAAGCCTACTAACAATAAGTGACAAACGCTACGTTGCGTGATGTTATGAAATAATGACGGCGCCGCCCGGATGGGATTGGTCTTTGTCATTTCCTCCTTTTCCCCGAGGCAAGGGGTGGATTTCTAAAAATAAAATAGCCTATGTAAAACTTCACAGTTTCAAAGCTAAATTTGATGAACATGAGTTTAGTAATTTAGCTGCGAAAAAGTAATAGCCAGATAAACAGTTACTTTCGCATTTAAAATGTTCCTTTTACGGTTGTATAGTTCCGTTTTTTCTAAGAACAAAACCAAATTGTCCCTCGTAAAACCTGACAATATTAACAAAAAAAAAAACCGTACATGTACGAGTCGGACTCGCCCACCGAGGTTTTCGTACAAATTTAACTTATTTTTATTTTATTTTAATTTACAGTTTTCAGATTTTTCCCTAGTAGTAAGACGATATTACTTGCCAAATTTCAGAATTCTAGGTCAACGGTAAGTACCCTATAAATTTTGATTCCCTTAAGAGCGTAGAAATATAGGTACGTTTTTTGCGGCATTAACGGCCGTATCTTTTTTTTACGGCAACTTAGAAATTTGGTTTTATCACAGCTTCAAGGGACTGTAGACAAGAGTACATGGTTTTAATTTCAACTCGATACCTCCACGCTTTCCCGAGATAAAGGGTCTTGACAGACAGACAGACGGACGGATGGACGACAAAGTGATCCTATTAGAACTCTAATAGTTTTTTTCCTTTTGAGGTACAGAACCCTAAAAATGCTGATCTCCATATTGTATAAATTAATCAACAACTTGTATTATTCATTCAATTCAAATTCAAACAGACATAGGTACTATTTTTTATATTACTCTGAAAATTTTCAATTTCGTCACACTAACATTATAAATGCGAGTAGGTATGTACTACTATAACGCCGCGCCGGTGACTGTGAAACTGTAGGGCTTGCAAGTTTGCGGCGATCCTGGATTTGTTAATGACCGAGTTGCCCACGCCCCCCTCCTTTGTGGCAACCCTGACGCTGCTCTTTGAATTTACTAATTAATCTAGTTTTTGCTATTTCGGTTTCGTGATAAAGCATATATGGTTCTGTGCATAAATTTGTGGGAAATTAATATTTGTTTTTGAGCGCTAAGCTAATTTTAAGTCTATTTTGCCACATACGCGGAGTCATTGTAGTTTCCATGCAGATGTAAAGTATTTTATACGAGATATTATTTATTTTAATTCACAAATAAATGAAGGATACACGAAAAAAACATATCTTGTGACTTTAGTAACATTTTGAGTAATTGTGTTTTTAAAGTTTTGAACGATGTATACGTATTTTACGTAAATACGTTACTTCCGTGACCAGTATTGATATGATGGTCCTATTTGTCCTCGTGACATCGTGATAAAGACAGCGTCCGTCTCTCTCAATCGCGTGTTGTTAAAAAGTGACATAGGATAAAGCCATCAAAAAACGGTTATTTAAAGCTCTAATAGATCTAAAATACCAGGCCCAACATTAAACTTAATAGGTATTCTTGCTTTAATGCATAATAGGTACAGGATAGGTTAGGGAGGATGGCCCAAATGTCAAACATTGAAATAAAAATTAAATTAAATTTATTGGGTTATAGCTAATATTATTTAACGCAATTGCAAACTTAAAATTTTTGGGACAAATATTCGAACATGATAGAATAGACACTTTAACCTAAGCTTCAAAATATCGAGCCGCAAGCTAAAGTAAACAAAGTTTTTATCCTTTTGTAAGCAATAAAGAATTTGCATAATAGACACCGAAAGTGATCCAGCGCGCTCCATAAATATTCATCGCGTCTAATTTGTGATTAGACCTTTATTCAGGCTCGTTATTCAGGGTACGCAATAGTTGAGTGCCCATTACTTTGCTGCGTTTTGTGGTGATTTAATCGCAGTGATACTTAACGAGAATTGGTTAGTTATAGGTTAGTGAGCATTTATCCCACATATTAGGCTAGTGTTTAAAGATGTATGTGAGCTGTAGTGTATTGACGGTTCGAGCGCTTACGTCATAGTGACATCACTGATATTTAGGTGTCAGTCGATGTCAGACCGCGAGCAAAGCAGTCGTGTCACGTGATGTTTGTGTTGGCGAGCCGTTGGAAATCCATTACATCGTATGATTCACTATCGTAAATACAGAATATTACACGAGCTAAATAGGGGTTTATCCAGTCTACTTCCGCTTAAAACAAATTCTTTATGTGACCATGATAATATTCCCTATCTAAGTATAGTATTCCCTGTCTAAGAGGAAGTTGGTCATACGTTCCTAAAAGACATCGGGGCAGCTTATTTAATATGACACTACAGTGCTTTGATCATTCCCCTCTCTGTGTCAGTTTGGGTATTTCGATAGACAATTGGAGCCCTGCGTGTTTTCTTAGGCACTGGTCCCACTACCGATGATGAACGAGAAGCGATTATAGCTAGACACTAGAAACGAGTCGGCGAGCAGTGAGAAGCGGATGTTTACTTCAGATAGTTTTGTCGCTCAGCTATAAAGCGAGTGTTCTAGTGCGACGCGCGATTACTCCCACCACTCGCTCATGCGGGACGTTCGAGCATACAGACCTGTACAAACCTACACGCGAGACGCACGCATTCAGCAGAAAAAAGTTTATTTCAAGTAAATATGGATGAGTTTTTTCTTAGGTAAGTGTGTAAAACTATCCCTGTCTTTTATAAAATACATCATCATCGTCGTTCAATTCAAATGATTATTAGAAATTCATAGTAAATACGTGCACTCAAATCCACGCTGAACTGTGGCTGAATGATCTCTGGTTGGTTTAGCGAGCACAGCTGAGCGAGATTCATTGTTGATAGCTTTTATCGTTGCGAGTAACTAGCGAAAAGACAGTCTCACTGGCAGTGTGAAGAGCCAGGGATCAACAATAAATCTATCTCTCTCTTTTCCCGACACGGGATCTTTATCTTTTGTTCGTTTCGATAAAAAAGTCAATAGCTAATCGCTTCCTCACCCTTGGTGAGACTAGTGCCTTAGACCCATTTGTAGTAAACCATTATCCCCATTCAGTACTACCCGCATTTTCATTCTAACCTGTCTCTAATTACTAAACCTTACCTCATTTGTTTGCTATAATTACTTTCGTATCAAGTGATCCACCTCAACGCTCAAAGCATTTCTAACAAGTTTTACTAATCCTAAAACGTCAAGGTTTGTAAACTCTGAAAACAACACACTTAAACATGCTTTCGCACTCTCCTATTTCCCTGACCACGACGTTTTAGTTTCGGCTTCATGCCTTGGTGTTAAAGTTCTAATTTCATTGACCAAATTTTTGTTTGTGGCATTAAAGTGTGATACCTTTTATAAAGCGTGAGGTCGCAAACAGTTGGTTTCGTTAGATTAATGTAGTGCGATGTAATCGCTGCGGCTCGTTTGAGTTACATTGCTGTTTTTATTAACATTGTTTAATTCAGTGAATGTTTATGTATTACAGACAGGGTCGGTATAAATTATCCTATGTTCGGTCGGTATTAATTAACTAATTACAAAATTACAATTTTAAAGTACATTACTAAAAATGACATTCACAACCTAAAGAGGAAAAACGGGCTACGTCAGAAACGGGTGAATGGAGTCAACGAATCATAATAGCCTTACAAAATAAGACAAATACACGTTTTATTTATAACTATTTATTAGACATGCTACCCCTGTTCTACATTGTACTCAATTTCTATACAAGAGTACCTCGTTTTTGCTCTTAATTATATTTCAAATTAAATAGTTAAGTACAGCAAAGCAATTACCTATTTCCGTCATGCAGCGTAGTTAACAACGATTTTCAGCACACTGGTTCTAATTCTATTTCCCTTGACATTAGCCACAGACCATAAAATGAACTAGACGTAGCAAACGCTCGTACTTTGTGTTATTATTAGGACAATGATCAAACACCAAACACCCATCTGTTGCGCTCCTATTTTGTGCCGTTTTAAATCTCGGATGGTGGGTGATATAATAGAAAATGATTTTCCTCAATATAATGTTACAAATTCAATCGAAGATGAAGAAAAGTAATTTTCCATAAGTATATAGATTCCTTTTTTGAGGTGAGGTGAAGCTGGCGGTTGTGGCATCTAGTTCAATATACCGGTCTGTGACATTAACGATAGATGGAGGCAAATAGATCCGAACGCCGAGCAAATACGGGTCGGGCGCTAAGTCTCAAACGAGCGTACATGATTGGACGATTTAAACTTGACAACGCTTTATTTGGCTTGCGAGTGTGATAAATTATCGTTGATAATGAACAGAAACTGTTATGTGCCCCTGACTGCTTTGTGTCTTATATAAACGGACTGTAAAATGTTTAGGTAGGTACACATTTCGAAAACGTCATTTCTTAGAACTGACAGTATATCTTGTTAAATGTACTTCAAAACAGGCGTAGCTAGTTTAACATAAATTAAAAGGGAAACATTTTTTCACTCCAACGCTAACAACCATTATCAGCACGCAATGTACAACAAAACACCGCTCCTCTTAGAATTGCCTTAGAAATTAGCAATTTATTATAAAACGTCTTAACTCCAAAGTCGCGCTGTTACATTTTGAACTAAGATGCAATGCGTGATAATGTCTAGAATTGAATGGTGGAAATACAGAGGATAGGACCGAAATTTGTGTTGTTGTATGTTTTATTCATGGGCAATGGCCACGCGAAGAAAATACGTTTACCTGAAGCCTGATAACAACTAATGAGAGCGTTTATTTTACGAAGTTTGCAGCTCAAAAGGAAGTAGATAATTTAGATAAAATAATTGAGTGAAGTATACTTTAAAGTAACATTTTTTTTCGAGATATTGTACCTAATATATAAAGTGAACCATTTGTATTACAGTGTAAATTATAAAATAAGTTAACTGTTAAATAACTTATTTATTAGGTATACATAGTAGATTGTAAACTAAGGGATGAAAGGCACTCATTTCTGTCGAGGTAATTTGGCGCTCAAACGCAGTGAGAGCGGCAATAGTTCGAGACTGAAATGGTTACTTTCACTCGATTAAAACATTCTACTTTTCACTTCGAAGACAAGGAAAGTAAAATACATGTTTATTAAAAAAAACATGACTAAGTACAAACTTAAGCCCTGGCACTTCCAATTAACAATTTACGTAAAAGTATCGTTATTTATGGTATGGGGAGTTAAATATCAGAATGGAAACTCTCCAACAAATTCATTTATCAAAAATTAATTGCTTATCGAAAAAAATAAAAAAACGTACTTACTTGGAATGTAAAATGCACTAGTTGAGAAACGTATCATTCATAGAACAACAAGGACCCACTTTGAGAGCATGAGAAATAAAAAAATCATTTTTTGTATATTACGTCAACTGCTTCAACGTTGCGTACCATGCAAAATATTGCTAGGTTCGAAAAAACAGTGATTTTCTTTAATTTTGTGGTGATATGTCGTATTTCTCTTAACGGTCACCCTCTTCCCATTACTGACAATTAAATATATATAGTGATTTAATTGGTTGAAACACTAAATCGGGAGTCGTTGAATTTTATAATTATTAATAGTTGAAAAGGGGCCTTTGCCCAGAAGTGTGACACTTAAATTGGCCAGGAAAAAAAGTGATTTGGTGGTAGAGTACCAATGATTTTCAAGCCAGCCAATGTTGAAGCAGTTTACGGTATGAAAAAAATTACGATTCAATTTTTATATCGATTTTTATAATTTTTGCCTTTGCTTGATTTATGCTATATGTATATATATTATCTAAATTAATGAGAACATAATAAAAATCCTTAAATACGCAATGAATATATTTTGTAATATAAATAAAAAAAGCCTACTTTAATCGAAAAACATCATTTTAATTAGTAATTATCCTTTTTTCTTTATTGTAATTAAAAGAAAATTGAATTTTGTAACCTTGTATTGTGTACTTAACAGACTGAAATAATAAAACAGACAGAAAACCAAATTGGCAAGCCCGAGTCTTACATAATAAATCAGAATTCCATTTTTATTTTAAGTTATTTGGTCAGAAATTACTTACTATACATATTTAGCCTTTTTTCACCCTATCAATAAAATCTTAGGCGAATCTCTCCACCAGACATGCTAGGTACTACGCGCCACGAAAAGCGCTATGAGCAGCCACAGATACAAAACTACAGCTTTTTACAAAAACAATACACATCGCAGCAGCAGAAGATTATCTATTATCTACTAATAAATTGTTGACAAAAAATGCATGTTTGTCACAACCTTTTGTCGCTGACTGTACTTTTCTTACCACGGGCAACTCACACTCATCGAGACAATTCTAAAAACCCCAAACACAATTCAGTTGCGTTGTTTTAACACAGAGGTCTTATGGCTACCTCCATCATCAGTTCAGCTCATCATCCTCCTGTCTTCATCATCAGATCAACTCGATGGTCTCATAATTGCATTGTCTCCCGACTTTATATGCAAATTTTCAGCTCAATCGGAATTCCGGAAGTGGGTCAAATTCAGTTTCCAAGATTTGACACCAACGAAATAACATACATATTAACAGGGCAAGTTAAATAAAAGCTTGTAAAAACAGCAACACAGTTCAGCAAATAGACCACAAGGGCACTTTTACACGTCAACATGGAATTTATATACAAGGAAAAAAAGCACATCAATATTTATGAAAAATAATTAACTGAATACAATGTGATGTTATTATTTAGAGATTCTGAAATAAATTCATTTATTTAATAATAAAACATAATTAGGCTTAAATAACGACAAAAAAATAACTGAAAATATCTATGTAAACAATATTATTATTAAGTAGTTAGAGATCTATAGAGTCGCTTATAGTCGAATTACAAAAAAAAAAAAATAACAATCTAAAATTATTTAGAGGTGTAAATGTCTCTGAGTGTCAGAACTAAAAGATAATATAGTTCATCAAATTATCGTTAGAGATGTATAGGGTCTCCAAGAGTCAACATTCTGTGTAACTAAAACATCCATTAAGATAAAAGAAACACAGGAACCGAATGACGCAAGGTTATTGCCATCTATTTCTTCTACATAATACCATCCTTACAAATCAAATCACTCTCAACAGTGGAGTTCTTTTTTTCACAGTTTTGCTTCTGGAGTCACACTAACCCACCGCTAAAAAGCCGCTACGATAATAACTAAGTAATGCTCTCGTTTTAAAACGACATATCTGCTTAAAAAATTACATGAAACTTACCTTGTACATTAACGTAACATATATCGCATACTGGTAGTTTTCGTTGCTAAACAGTATTATACAAAGAAAATAGAGCGAGTAGCAGTTTTGTATTATGCGAGCTGTACGCACGTCAGATACCTCGAGACAGGCCTCGAATGAACGAACACGAACAGCATCCTTGGTACCAATACCTCAAGGACCTATTTTAGATTTAAGCTAGTTAATAATTTAGTTTAGTTTTTGTACAGTTACTGTAATGCCTCTGTATATATCTTTTATGTAAATAAATAACGTTATAATTAAATATAGTTATTTTCAATCATCTTACCTTACATACTAACATAATATACAATATTATTATGATAATGCAGTTTATAGCATAATTAATGCTGTAATTTTTTTTTCATTACAATGACAATTTTGTCGCAATCCTGAAAAATAAAATAGTCTGCAGCAACTCTTCAATACTGTTATAGTTGGAATAATACCTTTAACCGACTCTGTTATTAAATCATGCATAACTTATGATCTCTGCCTCTTTGATTCTAACACACGGAATCCTAAAAGCAACATTGTTTACCAGAAGACCGATTCTGCTTTTTCAAATAGTGATGAGAAAGTTGTAATTTATCCGCAAGATTGGAAAAGTCATTTGATAGCAATTTTGCTACCTTTTTGGCTGATACATCTTTTACGTGATGATTTTAAATGATCAATATTTAATTGTGTTCACTTGGATTTAATATGTATGTTTGTTATTATTATTTTCCTCCCTTTGGTGTGGTGTAAATTTTGTGTTTCACTTGGTAGCAGGTTTGCTAACCCTCGTGCCATGAAACCCTCGCAGCGCTCAAGATTTTTCAATTTTGTAATCTTTTGCTTGCTCGGGTATCAATATGAGCACCAAGGGGTAAAGAACAACTTTCCCCTTTGTAAAACTATCTCATCATGTCTATTCGTTTCACGCTAAATGCTATCAGCGTCTCATTAAGCATCCTGTACGCACTTATTAATGTGCATAAGATGCCTGAGGTCTTTGAGTCGGATGCATCCAAATAATTCTAAAATAAAAATTTGCTTCCGTAATCCGCGCAAAAATGCTAGTCGATCAATGCTAACCCGTTAAACTTACTTGCATATTTTTTGCATACAATTAATCTTACCACCCTCCCACCGCGAAAGTAAATATGAAAATAGATACGCCAAATAACGTATTAGTCAATCAATTCTAACCCTTTGTACTTTTGTAATTTTTGCATACAATTCATGTTAACACCCTCCCACTGCGAACGTAAATTCGAAAATAAATATGCCAATAAATATTTAATTTAAGTACTTAAAATACCTGTTATGTACCTGTCAAATGCAATATATAAATACAATACAATTCCTCTTTATTGCACGACCTCCAAATAACATTTCAATACCTGTGTCAAGATCAAGGGAAAACTCAACGTCGTTTCGTATCAGGCTTTCAAAGAGAAAGCAGAGGATCGCCAAACATGGAAATTGCTCCACCGACAAACGTCTTACTTTTAAATATACGTCAAGAGACACCGCAAAGACAAAACTAAGATAAGATTATTGATTAAGATGAAAACCATAATTATCAAATATTTAACAGAATCGGTCCCCAGGAAACTGTTTAATTGAATTGGTATACGCGGGAAAGCTTTCTCATTAAAGTTGTTTGTGCTGATTTAAGACGTTTCCGATTTAGTCCGCCATTTGTATAAAATATACATTAACATGAGAATCACGTAAATGGCTGTCAAACCGAGTAAGGGAATTAGGTTTGTTGAAATTGGATTTAATAGGATACATTAAACTAGGCTAGATTATAATTATTTAGTTGGCTTACCGTTGGAAATAGTATGATTTACTGATGTAAGTAAGTACATTACACTTACTATTTACTTGTACAGTGTAGTGATTGTAAATAATATGAAAAATGGAATGGAACAAAGACGTGGCAATGTAAGTAAATACTTAATTACATACTGTTGTAAATTCTGACTGATTGTATCTAATCCGCAACACAATGTATCACGCTTGCGTAAGATTGTTCTTGTATACATATACGTAAGGTGAGTAGCTGATAAAAGTCATGATCTATGAGTATGAATTTATTTTTATCTAAAGTCTGAAAATAAGAAAGAAACAAAAAATATGGCGCCCCGTGTAAAACTTATGACGGAAGACATGGCCGTCGCGTCGCTGAAAATATACTTCTGTCTTTACCTTTTTTGCTCATCAGCATGGCCCGTACATTTCATGCCGTTGACAGAAAATTGACTTCACGCTACATAGAGTATGATTCCAATTAGTATTTTCGTAATAATTAATCATTTGTCAACCTATTTAGCTAATTGATATATATATATATACTTGACAATCAGTACAGAACGTCTGACTTTCATCTTTTTGTCACTCAAATAAATAATAGATTATCAATTTATCAAATAATACATATTTTTTTATTTTTAACAGCGTAACAAACTTTTATTCACAGTACAAGTATTTATTTTGATACCCGTCAATGAGTAAGTTATCTAAATTTGTAGTGTTGTAAAAAAGCTGCCTGTATGTTAAATTACGTAATTTTTGCGTCAACGGCATAAAAAGTACGGGCCCTGCTTATCAGATCTCGACCTCGGCCATATCACTAGCTGTTTAATAATAAAATTAAACTACTATAGTATGTAGGGTCATTATTACCCTGCTTACCAAATAAGATTCAAGACCCTTACATGTGGCGTCACTCGTTTGTATGGCATGACCTCTTCCTTGTGTTGCCGTTGCGGAAATTCGCGAATTGTGACTTTTTTTTATTCACATAGTTATATTTATTCACACAGTAAATTAAATAGACTTCGTTTGTGTAAAATATACTTTTTAGTATGTCGATTGGTTTGCTTATAAAATACGTATTTTCACCACTGCTATGGAACCTGGTGGTGAACGAATTGATAACAAAATTAAACAACAAACATTTTATGACTATAGGGTACGCAGATGACTTAGTAATACTAATCAGCGGCCTAGTAATAAACACACTGTGTGATCTCACACAGACAGCACTGAAAATAGTAGAGAAATGGTGCAAGGAGAATGACCTATCGGTAAACCCAAAAAAGACCGACACAATTCTCTTCACACACAAACGAAAACTGGGTACATACGAACTGCCAACCCTTTTTGGCACAAGATTGACACTTTCAAAGGATGTAAAATACCTAGGCATAATCCTGGATGATAGACTAAACTGGAACAAACACCTGGACAATAAACTAAACAAAGCAACAGAAGCCTTTTGGCAATGCCGGAGGATGGTGGGCAAGAGATGGGGACTTGCTCCTCACATCATACTGTGGCTATACAAAATGGTAATAATGCCAATGATCAGCTATGGCTCGGTCGTATGGTGGCCCCGCACCCAGCTAACCACGGTAATAGACAAACTAAACAAAACACAAAGACTAGCATGTGTGGCTGCGACGGGCTGTATGAGAACTACTCCGACTGCGGCGCTAGAAATAATGCTAGGACTCCTACCATTACACATATATATACAAAAAGAAGCGGCTGCCACGGCTCTTCGGTTGAAAAAGCTAAACCTATGGACATCCTTCAGCTCATCGCACAAGATCTATGAAAATATGATCTCAAAACTACCCATGCTGGAGGCGCCCATCGACAAAACACCAAAAACTATGATCTTCTGGAAAGAATACGCCATATCATTAACAGAAGATCCTAAAGAAGGACTAGACCAAACAAACCTAAGAATATTCACAGACGGCTCAAAAATATTTGAAGGGACAGGATGTGGTGTCTTCTCGGAGGACCTGAACATACACATCTCAAAACCCCTGGGAGAACATAACACGGTATTCCAAGCTGAATGTGTGGGAATAATAGAAGCTTGCAATGCTATAACAAGACGACAGGTGAAACACGAAAATATACTAATACTGTCAGACAATAAATCAGTACTACAAGCGCTATGCAGCGACAAACTTAATTCAGAACTCATACTCGAATGTCATCGAAGCCTCACGGAAGTGAGCAAAGAAGGCAACAAAGTAACAATTCAATGGATAAAGGGGCATAGTGGATCAAGAGGAAACGATGCAGCGGACGAACTGGCCAGGAAAGGCTCAGAAACCGGCATATGGACCCGAGCCCATCATACCCCTACCAATATCCTATATACACAACCAGCTAGACCTACATCACAGACAACTGCACAATAAATACTGGAAGGAAATGGACACATGCAGGCAGACCAAGGATTTTCTACCGGAACTGAACCACAAACTCACCAAAATACTACTGAAAACACCTAGACATCAACTACGTAAAATAGCAGGATTAATTACAGGACATAACACACTTAACAAACACCTACACAATATGGGTAAAACAGACAGCCCCATGTGCAGAGCGTGCATGGAAGAAGAAGAAACAACAAAACATATTCTCCTAGACTGCAAACAGGTAGAAGTATACAGGAACAAATACCTAGGGAATCCGTGCACACTAGGAGAGGCAATTAGCAACCTGAAAACTTTGCTAGGCTTCGTGGAGGAGGTGGGGTCATTTCTGAAACCGGATTCCACTCCGTAATCTAATTCCACGAACCACAGGAATTAGTTTTTACAAAAGCAACTGCTATCTGACCAGTAGGTAAACTAAGCCTCACTGGGATTAGTACGGTTTCCTCACGATGTTTTCGGAGAAGTCCTGAAGAAAGGCCAGAGCGAGAGCAGAGCATCCTATCCTATCGAGCGTATATGAGGAATGTTATGAAAGTGAAGGAAGCGAAAGAGTATGTCAGGATCGTACCAAGTGGAAATCCGTGGTCTCTGCCTACCCCTGCGGGAAATTTCTTTGACCCAAAAGCGACTGGAGAATCCAATCATATAATAAGTTGATTTGTATCGTAGAGAAATAAGTAAGCTTGGTTGGTTCATTCGGTACATGGATAACAACCTATGTATAAAATGTTTTAATCGAGCTTTGAAAAAACTTATTTACAGTAAGATTTAAGCTTATTAAATATTACATTTCGAGTGTAGTGCAAACTTATTTACTTATAATAAGTTTTAACATACCATAGGAAGTATAATTATTTAGTAAGAAAAGCATGTATTGAGTGAGCACTCTAATCTCACTTATTTCTCTATTATTTATATACACATGTATAACCTTGACTGTACGCAAGAACCTGAGACTTTCTCAGGCGGGTCGTAAACACATAGAATTAATTAAGCCCCAAAATACTCAATAGAGATTGCGCCCTTTTTATTGCTAGGAACCAAGCAATAAAGTCTTGGAGCTACTAATTTGGAAGAAAGTTGGTGCTAGCATGGCGTCAGCCTTTTTTCCGCATTTTGCTTTTCTTTGTATCAAAATACCCAATGATTGCTTTTTTACATAGATAACTTTATTTATTTTCTTAATTTTCGATTCATTCTGGTCTATTTTTATTAAAATATTTAGTAAATAGGCTGTGATGTCCCTTTCATTACCAAGCTTATAAATGATATATTTCTAGAAGATACAAAATATATTAAAATTAACTATAAACTTAACAAATCAAAACTAAAAAAAATAAAATGAAACAGATACCCACCTATGTTAAGTCCCCAAGGTCTCGCCCCTGAGGAAAATGCCCATAAGGCTGGCTAAATTGCTTTTTAAATTTACTTTAATAGATTACTGACTTACTGTACGTGTATAACGATGTTAGTTGTTTTTTTTTCAGAAGAGGATTGACTATTGATATGTAAATACAGTATATATTGAAGAAGAAAAAAATTAAGAAAGAAAATTATGAAAATTTCACACCAGAAACCACCACTCACCCACCGCTTTTTTAATCCAAAATCTAAATTAAACAAATGATTATGTTTAACTATTTGTGTCTATATTTTAGCACGCCTCACTACCTACATCACACTGCTTGATAAATTGTATCGTGTGAAATGTTAATAAATTCGTTTTAGTTGTGGCAGTAATGCAAGCACATTAGGAGCATTAAATAGGTCACAGAGGCCTGTCGTCAAACAAATGTCTTTTTGCTTGCCCGTCCTGTAAAAAGGCACACAATTGGCTGATTATTATCTACTATAATTATACAATACAATACAAATACTCTTTATTGCACACCTCAATACAGAAACAGTACAAATAATACAACACATAAAGAAGAGGTAAACAACAGGCGGTCTTATCGCTAAAAAGCGATCTCTTCCAGACAACCTTTATGTATAATTATTTTTTTCATCAGAGTTTAATAAAACTTGGGTAAGTTTGGAAGCTCCTCATTCTGAGTGGAAAGAATACGAAATCCCAATTTGAGACAAATTAACTGTATGTCATTTTCGGTTGAGTTACGAAAATACCATTGTTTTACGAACTCGGGGGAAGATTTTGTACATATAGTAAAATTGTGCTTATATAGATCGAGTCACTCACGAAAACGCGTGGATTGACGAGTATTGTCATGTTATTAAAGGAGAGATTACAAATCTGCGCGTCATCGTGATTGAGACGAACTATACATATTGTACAGAATAGGGGACTTAACATATCCACCAAATTATATCGAATTTTAAGGGCCTATTTCACAATGTCCAAGTAAAATCCTGAAAAAGCTACTTGCCACTTATCTGACGAATAAAGTCATCGTTGGCATTTCACAATCTTCAAATAAGCTTAACTGCTAGATAAAGTGCTAAGTTTTGCAGGAAATAAAGTTTTATCCGGCAGTTAATTTATTTGTAAGTTAGCTATCCAATACTTTACTTGGACATTGTGAAACAAGCCCTAAGAAAACTACAACAAATTAAAATCGGCTAAAATAGAAAATACGATACAGATTAAGATTTTCTCTCCGTTGCTGCTGTAAGATAATCTTGGTATCACGTTCTGACCAAGAAATGAATGTTGTAGGGTAAATTCAGTATGCTAGTACCGCAAAGAGCGCAGATGTTACCAGTTATTTGTGGTTCTTGAATCTTGGCGTACACCGCAACTTACTATCGTAACTTTAGGATAATTAGCAAAGTATTATTATTAAAGTCTTTAAAATTTTAAATTTAAGAAAATATTGACGTAATTTTAGGCTTTTATTTTAGTTATAAAGATACACTTTTTAAAGTAAGTAATACTCTCTTGAATCGCCTACCGAGTGAGTATTTTTACATTAGGTAATACTGTGACAGACGAAAAGCTGAATGGATTCATGATTTTGAGAGTAATGAGAATACTATAGCAAGTTCAGCGACGGAGCATAATATATAAACGGCGAAAGTTGAGATTATTTGATTAAGTTTTGATTGGGTAAAATAAAATAATGTCAAACCTCTTGCGCGGCAGTTGAGTCGCTCGCAGCACAATTCCCGTGGAATCATTTTTGAACTGCTGTGAGACTTAATTATAACGTGTAAATTGGTTTTACTAATGAATAACTTTGACTTATGACTTTTATAGTTATGTAACCCGAGAAAAGTGGCGCTGTCTTGTGTCGGAGGGCAAGTCTCATTTTGGGTCGCTGAGCCAACGGAGTAAGTAAGTAAGTAACCCGTAGGAGCCCGTGAAGCAAACTAACTGGAGCGGTTTCGTTGCTATCATTAATTCATTGTTAAGTACCACTTTCCGGGGCTAGCTCTTAGTCTATAAAAACTTGATTTCCAATCTCCATCCTGTATAGACCTTACAATACAAATACTCTATGTGTAGACATGACGCCAATCGTTCACGCTCCGTAGCATATCGTAGCTATTTCTCTCTATCGCTCTTCATATTAGTGCGACAGAGACAGTTGCGTTTCGTTCGCTACGGAGCGTGAACGATTGGCATCTTGTCTACGCGCCCAGTACTTACATATTTATGGTGCTACTTTCCCGCACGCGTCCGGGAATGAGGACTTTCCGTGCATATGTCGAAACTTTAAAGAGCCATATGTACTGTAAAACGTTGTACGATACACGTGCGAAAAGGTACTGCCGTCCTATCCCTAAAACCTATCTAACCCACAAATTATAGTTTTGAGATATGGGCAAAAAACGTTCAAACCAATATCTCTAGAAAATGTGTACATTTATTCGGGATTTCTTTTATGCAAAAATTAAAACTAAATTTATGCTTACTGTTTTTGAAAACCATTTTCTCAAATATTATTTTATTAATTAGAAAATCACAATTTTGTGTTTTAGTATTGCAAATAATTACTAAAATATGTACGATATTACTCCTAAAACACCGTTAAGTATACTTTAGCCGTTCTTTAGAATTGAATAATATATAAAAAATATCTAAATAACGGCCAAAGTCAATTTACGTGTTTATAGTATCGTAATTGTGAATTGTGTAATAAACAAAACATAGCTTAATAACCGCAAAGGTACTGAACAATTTTATAATATTGTATCTGTTAAAATATTACCTAGAAAACATTTATAATACACACGTTATTGGATTGTGACCGTTTTTTAGCTATGTAATGACCCTACATATTGAAGTAATTTGTATGCGTTCCTATTCTAAAACCCCGTTAAATGACGAAAGCTCACTGTCGTCGTTAAGTCGTGGAAATATTTGCATTTTTTTAAAATAAAATCACGTTGATTAGCATTATAGTACTAAGTTTATAGAGTTACTTATTGTTAAATGAATAAATCACACCTGTATCGTATATGTATTTATTTGCATTCAAAAATAATATTAAAAACGTAAAAAATACTGACAAATCAGTCTTCAGCTTTGTACAATTTTACGCGAAGGAGTAAAAACGAAAATTGTGTCAGTCTCAAATATTTGTTAGATGTAGGCGTAGATTACTAACCATTGTAAGGTAGGTATCAGGTGATCCATGTAAGGCCCAGTACCTAATAAAGACCACTTTTGAAAAAACGCCCCCCGCGCTTTGATTGCCAGTTCAAAACCCTAGTAAGGCTAAATGACCACACTAAAATCTATTAGTTCTCAGATTCCTACTAGTTTTTTATATGGGATTTGTGACTTCCTGAGTTTTACGATGGTAAAAGGTAACTCAACATGCTAATTACTAGGTTTAGAGGCATCGAAATCTGTAGTAATTATGCCGAATTTGGAGCAGTTGTCTCTGTAATCGGTGAGGACTTACTAGTTGGATACACATAAGATAAAAAACGAATTTACAGAAATGTGTTACCTACTTTAGCATCTGCCTTTAACATCTTTCGCATAAATATAAAGCTAAGTGTCATGCATTACGGAATCACTGCAGTACAATATGCGGAGATGATCAAAGGCTTCAAATTCATAATTTCGTTGAATTTGGGGACCAACTAAAGTTTGGTAGTTTCTTAAGTTACTTGGAGTTGGAACCATCAAAAAGGTGAATTAATGACTTCTTTGGTCTCGACTCCCTTAATCTGGACTTCTTTTCTTCTGAAAAATTTTCTCGGTAAGTAGGTTATCCTAAACTTTCCTTCTAATGCATCAACCTAACTTTTTTTCAAATACCTCAACTTCTGTCTATCCTTCTTCCTCCCTTGATCAATTCACTGATAGTGCCCTTAGAGAGGACGTAATGTTCATCTCGTCTAATGCCGTTGGAGTCGACAATCTGAGCCAAAACTCTAATTGACCTTATTGATCATATCATCATATGTATTTCTTCTTATATTTTCCCGTCGCTTTAATAAGATACCGCTATTACTTATTCCTTTGCTAAAAAGTCCAATTCCTCCTTCTTCTTAGACTACCGCTCTATTTATTTCCATTTCTTCCTTTCCTCTCTAAAGTTCTTGAGTGTCTTTTGTACATCAACAGGTTACTGTTTTGAATAGACATGCGCTCACAAATCCATATAAACCAAACCCGATTACCCCACATGGCACAGCACTTCACCGCTCTTGTAAAAATTACTGCATATATACGTGCAAATATGGTATATCAGGGTGTTATCGTTCTTGGATTTCGGTAATGCTTTCAACACGAGTGACTTCGACATCTTACTAGGCATATTGCGTTCTCTTAATGTATCTCCTGTGATAGATATCTAGTTCCATAGTTATTAAGTCCCTACTTACTAGTTGACGCCCTCGTCAACAGCATATAAAGGTGGATTCCTCTTGATCTTCATTTTTCTTGCACAGAACGGCGCAGCGTGTTGTCTTCTGTTTTATTTCATAACTGTATAAACTCTAACAAATTATATTTTCTTCTTCTATCACTTTAAACATACCGTCAAGGCTCTTTTACTCATCTAACATAGACTATCTGCACCATGAACACGAACACTAATTTAGAAAGCATTTTGATTTGGACTTACACGTTACGGTCTCAAGGTAAATCCACTGAAATTCAAGTTATAGTGATAGGTACATAAATCAAAGCGTTCTGCCAGGGTTGATTTTAATACTCTACTGGCCATTGTTTTTAACTGTACCTATTTAGATTCCCTTCTCTCTAGGTCTGCTAAATCTAAGCCTGTATTCTGAAAATCGTATAACGCATAAAAGAAATAACAATTATAAATTATTCCTTATTTCATTACTTATTTATGTAGTCTAAAAGATGTGTAGGAAAATACAAATTCTAAGATAGTTAAAATCTAATCTTAGTGTGCCTAAATCTTTAATATAAAGAGATATTTAACACTTACATTCGCATACCGGACATTTTTGACATAAACATGCATCCATTACTCACCAACGAAAACAGACAACTTATTGCGCGCGCCGCATTGAAAAACTGTCTGTCCTACGTAATAAAATTTAAGGGAATATGTTTTATACTTAGCGGGGTTTTAGCGTAGCATTGTTAGTTGGCCATGTTTAACTGTTGTATTATTATTCTTTTTCTCAAACATAATTACCCGTTAAGAAAACTAAATAGGTTTTAGTGGTGTATTTGTAATATGGATCGCAATAAAAGTCTTTTAAACACACAGTTAAAGAACGTTAGCCATGTTTAAGCGTAGTAACTGTTTTTTTGTAAAGTATTTATTATAAAAAAGTGTACGTGATAAAACATAATAATAGGGTTAAATGGCTTTAATGGAAATTTATAAAGTTTTTCCAAGTAAATGTGTTTTAGCTTTGTATGTTGTAAAAGATTAATTAAAATAAACAACTGGCTAAGCGCTTTTATATTACTTATAGAAGAATAATGTGGGTTTGCGATTTTATAGTATCGAGAAGTATCAAATTATAATGCAGTTAGCGTGTTAGGTCGAGTCTGTATCTCCGTAACTACAAATGATAAAAATATGATTCCAAGACCAGTCGATAGAGAATTTTTTCCTGTCTTAGAATATTCATCCAAACGAAAACTGGTAATATGCAGCTTTGATAGGTTTTAGTGATAGGACGGCAGGGTAATTCGCAACTCGTGTCGATTTAAAATACTCCTTTCGGTCGTGTTTTCCATTCGTTGCGAATTTCCTATTTTCTGCACTTGTATCGTAAATAACTATTATTGCACACCTCAATAAAAAACAATAAAGAGAGAATTAGTCGATTATTTGTATAAGATTAGCAAATAATATTTATTTATATACAATAATTTAGTCAAATTTTAAACAAAACAAAAGTTTCTCGGATTTAAGGGGAAACTCGGATGAGTTGAGCCACTTGCACGGTGGGCAATAAGAAACAGTCAAAAAGCGCATAAATTTTACATTTTCCGTCCATAGACCCCCTGACCGAGTTTGAGGGGCACGGGTGTAATCAGACCCTTTACTTTCTGATTGCACAATTGTGAGTGAAAAGTTGAAACCCAGTTTAGTTAAAGCGTCAGTAGGCCGCTGTGAAAGTTTTAACAGGCTACGTTTTGAATAATCTTGATATTAAAACTTTACAGTTGGTTAATAACAATATTTTTTCATGCATTTCTAAGGATGTATTTTACAGAAATATTGAAATGCACGGTAATAAGATGTTTGTCTCTTTAGTTTATCGAATGTGATAATCGGGAAATTTAGACAAAACCAAAACATTACAAAAAATCATGTTTAAGTTGATTCATCTTCAATTATTCTTCATAAAATCGGCCAGATGACCTTTCATGACGAAAGATAGACTAGGTGCGGCTGGGCTAGCACGACGATCGATCTGTGATTTTATGGTTTCCAAAGATTTGGATAGGTCGTCGGTATAGTTGTCGTGGACCTACCAGGGTCCGTAGCCAAAGTGCCAATAGTTAACGCTCCGTAGCGAACGAAACGCAACTGTCACTGTCGCACTAATATGGAATAATGATAGAGAAAGATGACTACGTTACGCTACGGAAGGTTAAAGACTGGCATGTTGGCTAAGCACTCAGGCTACGCTGCGTTATTCAAAACGTTTTCGTCATTCAAGTAGTCTTTCACCCTTTACCCATTCAGCGCTAACCACGACACGTTGTCGTCGTGCCTATACGAAGCATTTTCGCTGCATACCGGGAAACCCATGTATTCCGCTACGACGTAGCGCTACTAGCGGTGAATGTGTCAACGGCCATCACCTCCTCGATCAGTATTTTCCACCGCCAGCCACTTGAATCTGGCAACGACCGAATTTGCCTTCAGAATGAACAAATGTATAATGTATGGGTATTATCTCAGCAGATTGCACTTCCATTTAAATAATCGTGCGTGTTCTCGCCTGAGCACTTTACAGAAATACTGGAATGTATTTTCTTTTGCAATTTATTCAGTAATTCATATTTGAACTGGCGTAGGGTTGCGATTTTCTGTGTAAACCCGTTTTTGTGTCATTTTAATTAGTAGGGTAAGAGTGGGTATTACTGCGGGTGTAGATATTACTGCGGATTTTTTAGTCTTATTATAATTTAACGATATATGACTTAAAAAATATAATGAATATTTTATATTTCCAAAAACAAAAAGGCATACTATTTTTACATGTACAGTAAAAATCAAATCAATTATTGAGTTATCCGCAGTAATTGGATCATTCGCAGACTACGAATCGCAGTAATAAGTACGCAGTAATACTTCGAATGTTTTTAGTCTTATTATAATTAAATATTTTAGTCTTTTTTTAAATTATAAATACGAGCATTTATAATTTAAAAAAAGACTAAAATATTACTCTTTTAAATGTATAATAATAATCAAATGAATTATTGGGTTATCCGCAGTAATAGGCATGCAGCAATTAGATCATTCGCAGTAATAGACACGCACACTTTTTATAAATACTTATTAAATAAATAAATAAGCTTAAAATAAGACAAATTTTGATTAAAAAAAGGTTATCGTTATCTTGTCATAACTTTCAGAAAACGCTTTCCAAGTAAAAAAATCCGCAGCAATATACCCACATCTTCCCTTGAATTAAATAGGAAATTACATAGGAGTTAATGGTCACTTCCTTTTATAAAATACATTCAAATAGCACCAAATAGATAAAATTTATTGTTATTATAGAGTTAGAAGTACGTATAAGTTTCGCCTTTTTAAATCCATTGCCATTAGGTACCGTTCACTCATGGTACGATTAATCGCTTCGATCGATTGGTCGTTACGATCGATGCGCGATCCTGAAATGCAGCGAGTGCGGCGCAAGCAACGAGACAAAAAGCAAATCTTTAGTAGCATAGCCATACAATGTCGATTAATCGTTACTATATTAATGATTGCTCGGGTTTTTGTCGCGATTTCCGATATCGTCTTCGAATAAGTAATTCGTTAACAATATTAACATACATTATCAATCGGTCGTTTCGATCGGTCTGTAACGATGGATTGTAAAGATGAATCGTACCATGAGTAGGGCCCTTTTAGGGTCGGCAACGCGCATGTAATTCCTCTGGAGTTGCAGGCGTACATAGGCTACGGACACTGCTAACCATCAGGCGGGACGTGTGCTCGTTTGCCACCGACGTAGTATTTCAAAAATACTATAATTTTAGGGTTTTCATCCGCTAATGAAAGTAAAACTACTGTTCCACTTTTTTGACAGCTATACGGAGCAAATTACGAATCTCTGTTAACAATGTGGACGAAGGTATGTAACCCATGGATACTTGTATGTTTATGTGGACTCCACAATCTCGTTCAATTCATTTCCTGTCAGCAAGCCACACTGTTGAAAACGTACAGTCGTTTCCTGTCTCCCCTTACATAACGTTGACAACCCAATCGAAATAAACAAATTTGTATAAATCGAATCGCCTGAAGTTAAACACTCGTCGAATTGATTAAATCGAAAATCGTCGGTGAAACAAATATTTGTGTTGGAATTGGGTCGATCCTCGGTGTCATAGCTCGGTCAATAGACAGACAAATATGGAAAGAATCGTAAAAAATATGAAATAATTAAGGTTGTAACATTGACATGTCAAAATTATCATATTAGAATATATTTTTATATGCCTTTATTTTTTACAAAAAATTACTTTTAGACACAAATTCTGATTCAGATTATTACTTGAGTTGATGAGTTGTACAGATTGTATATAGATATGGAGATTATAATAGTTGTATTATATATTTTGTTGTCTAGCACCACAGGTCACAACACAAGCCCTATTGAGCATACAATGGTACTAGGTTCATTTTAAGAGATTTTCCAATATCGATACACTAGTTCATAGTCGTACTTACACGGAAAATTCGGTTGTAATAACAAGTTTATATTTGTGAACTAATTACAAAAAAAAAAATCTCCGGTATTAGTACTGATATAAACTAGGGTCGATACCTTATATATCGATAAGATATCATCATATCGATAAGGTATCAGTTTAATATACTTACAGCGTGTAAATTCAGTATGGGCAAACCTTTAACCATACAATATAATTCTGTCCGCAATATAAAACAATACAAAAGTTACGAGATACGAGCTTTTTATAGTAAAATGTCATGTCATGTTATATCCCGTAATATTTGCAGCACATTGCTGCTCGATAAAATGTCTAAACTTAATAACGGGATCATAATTAAATAAAACTTAAAAAATCTGCTTAATATACACGGGTGAATTATGTGTCTAGTTTGATTTATTGCTTATTGGATTTAATACACATTGAATGTCTCTTGCTAATGTTGGGGTGCATTTTACATGCACACTTATATACCATGTATTAAAGAAGTATAAAGATGTGCATAATAGTTTTGAAACTGGATGTAGGGCGGCTACATAAATATAAAACAGTTTGGAATTAATGGTCATCAAATAATGGTTTGGAAGGTTTATATTACCTAGATAGTGAAGATACTTGAAATGATGTAATAAAGTCAATTCATCTCATGTAGGTAAGTACACAACTATAGCTCTGCCCTTTACTAATTGATCTAACGAATCTAAACTTCAAAGTAGATATCCTACAAACATGGTTTCTAGAGATACAGTAGATAGTCATGACGCGGCAGAGCTGTCGCGTAGGTATACGCCGGTACCGCGTATATTTGTTTCTAATGGAAAGGGGTACAAGTTACATGTTAGTTATATGGGACTTATACCCTTTACACAACACAGTCAACTTTAATGATATCGTCGGCAACTCGATCTTTATTTAATCCCAACTGCTCGTAAGTTAGCTCCTAAGGATGGTTGATACCCGGAAAGGTGCAGAAAACTTAGTAAAGTTCGATATGGGGAAAATCCGATCCGATTAGAGATAGACATTTGAGATAAATCTGAAGTACTCTGCAATTTATTAGGAAATTGGCTACTTGACAGATTTTTGTAAAGAATGTCAATCGATCTCGATTTTCCTGAGGATCAAATGTCTATATAGGACTCATAGCATTTAAGCAACACAACGGTCAGAAATGAGAGTTAAAGTCTGACGCTCGCACTTGACATTACATTAGTCTATCCTAAATGTATGGAAAGTCAAGAAAATTGCTATTTTGACCCTGAACTATTGCGTTTATGTATATAGTTGTTGTACTTTTTTTTTTCAATAAAATGTAAGGAATCGATTGGTACCATTTTCTTTTTTCTTTTTAAAAGTAAAATTAAATTAAGAGATAAGAGAGATTAAATTAAGAGATAATATAAGATAATAGAGAAAAGAGATTTTGGAGCCTTGTATTTTTTTATTTTCTCAATAATATGTCTTTTTAAATTCCACTTTTTTATAATGGATAGCTCATTTACTATCCATTTAGCAAAATTTTGTTATAATATACAACATGTGTCAAGTACCCAATTACTTAGAAATAATACATGTGGCTCTATGAGCTGTAGACCTCGCGAATCCCCATGATTGCTATTTTGAAATAAATCAAAAAAAAACTGTATCATTATCAAACTTGCTCACGAAATTTCACGAGAATCGGTTTACATAATTATGCGACTTGCACCTACACCGTGTCCAATAAGTTCAAATAGGTAGACGTTTTCAGCACTGGTTTCAAAGATATTGGCAACGAAGGGGTCGTTTGATATTTTATGGTTTTTATGATTTTAAGAGTTAGAAGCATTAAAAAATTTGTATGCAATTTGTATTTCGCTTCTAATTATTATAATAATAATACGACGAAGCTTGTTGCGGAATTTATAAGTTGTTTTAGTGTTAAGGTACAATAAGTTTGTGACCATGCTTGTGCGGATTACATTTGTGTTTTGACGAAGCATGTGGCGGATTGTATAATGTAATAATAATAAAAACCGAACAAGTGCGAGTCGTACTCACCCATCGAGGGTTCCGTACTTTTTAGTACTTGTTGCTATAGCGGCAACGGAAATACATCATCACATCATAAATACAGCCTGGTGACAGATGGATAGATGAACGGACAGCGGAATCTTAGTAATCCCGTTTTACCCTTTAGGTACGGAACCATAAAAATTTAAAAAAGTCATATTTTTGGCCCACAGGTTATCCGGCATACGGCAGTCGTCTCCTGCCCAGTCCCATTTGAGCTTGCATGGCGGTAGTTTTAGTTACATCAGTTATTCTGTTTTTGTTTTGCGAGCCACATAAGGGCATTTCATAATCCGGACAAGAATTGTTGATGGAGTCGCCATTGCCGGATACGGCAAGGAAGGAGTATATATTCTGTTTTTGGAACGTAATATTGTATATTTAATGCGATCGGTTAACTTCATGCTCAGAATACCACGTTCCATGGCTGTAAAATTATTAGAGGGGAAAATGGGGAATACGTGTGTATGGAGAAGCGGTCGTACCCTTTCCTCTTAAAATTAAACACGTAACTTTTATTCCTAGTATCGTCGGACTCCGTTCTAATGTCCGTTATTTATAATAAAAGTCAGTTAAATGTTCGTTCCTAGTAAATTCTACATGATTGACTAAGCATACATACATATAGTTTGTTCTTCACCAATTGAGTGTTTAATCAGTTCATGAAATTAGGACATTTCACGCATGGCTGACGCTCATTAGACTTGAGCACGCATTGTAAAGCAAGGCCAAACACTTTCAAGGAACATAGTCCCCACTTACGTAGGTACATACATATGTAAATCGGCGGGCGACGTTCATGCGAATGTGAAATATGCATATAATTGTGTAGAAAGGTCAGGGCGGTAATAAAACGGGCTGCATAGCCGGAATGCCCGGTGGTGCACCACATGAGAAACAGCGTTTTATCCTACCAACATTGCAAATGTAACGTCAGGTAAAACTGTCAGGTAAAGCTCGCTTCTATTTCTTGCGTTTGTACATATACTGTACTTAAGTACAGAAGAACGGTAGAGTAGAATCAGGAAAGCTTTTCCTTTCTGACAGTGTCTGAGCGAAGAACGTATTTTAATACAAGTTCTTGTCCTATGATGACGGTATTAAGGTTAAGACACAATAAAAATAAAATATATGCAAAGGCAAACTTAAATGTGAAAACTCAAGTGTGAGAAGTGGAGTCCATAACCATAACCGGAATGTCAAAACTATGAGATTATTTTTTATCTTAAAGAATTATCGTCTGAAAAGTAATTTTTTTCATGGATTTGTACCACATGAGTACCAACATAATCCTATGTGGTCGTGATATCTGACATGTAAATCCACCCCAACACGTAACTAACGAACAGAAAGTACAGCTGCAGGTATAGGAAAAGTCCTACACTTGTGATTTATAATGATATAATATGTACCTTTAACAGCTTCGACCCACCGAGTTGCTGGTATTAATAATATAAGTCGAGCTACAGATGTCGTTGGATTGCGACGCAGCAGCGTTACTATTGCAGCTTTACTGCTGTGGTATTACAGCAGCGGTCAACGGTCTATGTCACTGTCAATCATCTTGATAACTTGAGTGACGGATTGAACATTCTAATCGCAAAAACAATGCGACAATGTCACGTTCCGATCGTTACGTAGTGTCCGAATATAACCTCAATCTGTATTTTACTTGTTTCATACGTACCTAAGATGACACATCACAATAGTGATCAGCTATGAATCCTTTAAGTGCAATACAAGCTCTAATTTTAAACTTATAAATTAAAAACGCTAACCGCTAGTGACTTAAATTTTAAATAAATGACACACTGACCCCGTATTTTTCACAGTGAAATTAAATTTCTCCTCTGTGTATAAACAGCATTACTCGTGCTTTCTCATGTTTCATGATATTCCTGTTTGCGTTTCTACCATGATTGTTTTCAGTAAGATTAAAAATAATGAAAATGCCTTGACCTGCTTGTTTACGTTTGATCTTAATTTTTTCCATTTTCTTTTCCTGGTGTGTTTGTAGCAAATATACCTTCAGTATACACATGATGTTTTATTTCTACTTATAACAGTATCTAATAAAAAAAAATCAACAGCGGCCAAAAACGAAGAAATAAGATTTATCGCTTTTAATTATTTTACAGTACATATGGTGCTACTTTACCGCACTAGTGCGATAATTAGCACATTAAATAACTATGTCAAAATCTAAAGGACCATATGTACTGTTAAACGTTTTATGATGCATTTGCGAATAGGTAATTCGATTTAAATTTAACGTTGCGTACGTTTAACGCCACTCGTTGCGAAATTCCTATTTTTCGCACCTGTATCGTAATGTACTATTATCTACACACATATCGTAATCGTCTATGAATAAAGATAATGTTTTGTTATAACGATTTCTTTATCTATGAAAATATTATTGCATAACATCAATATTACATTCCAATTTCAAACAACTCCGCAAAAACAAAGTAATTTGATATTTTGACCACTATTGTAATATCAATCGAGACGATGTTTTATTGGAAATGAAGAATCAATAGCAAACCATTTTAACAATTCTCGCATGTTACTTGATACCAAAGGATATGGCAGTTGGGACTGCCTCTGTCTCCGAATAAAAAAAACTACGGTTGCGAGACATGAGTGAAAATAGTTTTGATTTACCCCCATTTGCGTTTAGTATGTCTGAAGTGCTATAAAAATTATAAACTATACTCTGGTACAGAGACCGTGTCAGTAGAAAAAGGCGGCAAACAAAAAAATGTGGGAGCGAAGAGTTGACTTCCAATAGAAATTTGATATTCGGGCTTCCTTCTACTGACATTGACAAGTTGGGTGTGTTTTATTATAACTAGTACCTGGGCGACCGAGCTTTGCTCGGTTATAACTATTTATTGTAATATGGTGGTGTATAGGTGATAATTTTAACTAATTTTTTTTACTAAATTAAACTTGTCTAAAACAATAAAAATTAAAAAATTATATATAAACTTGAACATATAAAATAAAAAAAGTTAGTCACCGGGCGAGATTCGAACCCGTAACACTCGTTTAGCAGTCCGCATCTTAACCCGCTGGACCAGACGGACAGTGGCAGGCAACACGAAATTAGCGACCATATTCTGCGTCGAAAGAAAAACGCATGAAAAATCGAAAACACGCGTTTTCCCAAACATAAGACTAATCTAGATAGATTGTATACCCCCAAAAACCCCCATATACCAAATTTCAGCGAAATCGTTAGAGCCGTTTCCGAGATCACAGAAATATATATATAAATATATATACAAGAATTGCTCGTTTAAAGGTATAAGATTTATAGCGAGTTTTTAGATTTAGAGTTTCATTGTGACGTCACAGAATGCGTTCGCATAGTAATAGATTTCATAAATATAAGTCGAAGTTAGTATACTGTTCATTTCTGTTGATAATTTATTTTACAGATTATAAAAGTAATATGAATCATAAAAATATTTACAAAATAACAAAATTTATGTATGAACTTAGGTCATAAAAAACTTCACTAAAGCCTTTCCTTTACTTGAAATGAACAAGAAATCAAATCAGAATTGACGTTTGTTTATTTGAATTTTTGGTTAACTGAAAACTTAGACAATTTTTATTTTTTACTTTGACGTAATTTACAAAACGTCTTTTGATTTATTTTTGAGTAAATTAATATTTACTAAATGACTTATTCTTCTTCTTTAGTCGATCCACTAATGCTGAGGATCGTGACATCATGTCCTTCTGTTAAAGACCAGATTCCTTCATAGGCTTCTATTCCTCGCCAAGCGCATGGCCTCTGTAGTTTTAATTGCATAGGTGCAGTGATTTTAGCACACCATCTAGTAGGGGGAGGGCCCTGAGGTCTGGTGCCTTCAACTTTGCCTGTATTAATAACTCTCTCTTAGCTATCCGGGGAGCGGCGTGAGAGATATCCGAAGTATATGAGAATTAGGTCCTGGCATACTGTTGACTAAACGACTATCTTACGCTGATTTTTTGTATTACGTTTAATAAACTCAATTAAATACTTGATATAATACTTGTCGTATAAAAAGGCAATTCAGCCTAAGCTTACTTTAACAGCGTCTCTTGCACCTGCTCAAATAGATAACGAATGAGGTTTAATAGGAATCCTGTCTATCAAATGTCAGCATGTAAACGCTTAAGGGTTTATGCCAAATTTACGCTTCAATATTTATTAGATCCACTAAATCATTGGATAACTTAAAAAAGTGGAAGAATATGATTATTGAACATTTTATTTACAAGAAAAATATACATAATGGCTATATACAGAGGTATTACTATAACTAGTTTAAATTTAAAATAGGCCCTTGAGGAATTGTACCAAGGATGCTGGCGGCATTTCCTTGTTGTATCGCAATGCTGATACGTTGTGCGAGGAAGCCGCCATCTCTTCGGTCACCAGCTACGTCAACTAGACGCTTAACGATTTCTGCATAAAACTTTCTGCGCGCCGGGACCCCATAGACCCGGAGTCTCAACGTGAAATGGTATACCATGGGCCATTTCCCTCTGCAAACCAATTTCCTTCTACTAATTTATATCTAGTCAAAGTTTTTCTTAAGATGATGAAGTACCTATTATTATCAACTAAGGTAAAATAGTGGCGGAGCCCCCGTAGAACTCGATAGCTTCCTGTTTGCTTATTTTGAAAAAAATAAGGGACCCATCTTATATCTTCAATTTACAAGCTGGCCAATGTAAAGTTTCGACGCCCTCATATATATGTACGCTGTATAATTAGGTACATTATTAGTAGTGACACTAGAAACATCTTCAATAAAAAATACAATTCAATATTATCAGAATCTTCCAAGTTTATTCAGACCTCAAAATAGTTCACAGCATTATGCTATTGGGTTGTGGTTTTATTTCAACCTTTGACATTAACCCCTCTTACCCCTCCATAAACCTAATAAAAAGCTTGTTGTCATCGCAAAACTAGATTATGGTGTGGGTAGACGATAAAATTGCTACGTGATCTGAAAATAACGTATCTTCAAATGTTATTTACTTAATCTACAGGACGGCCACAAACAATCCAACTAACTTTAACTATAGTTTTCGATGCTTATTTAAATGATCTATGAAATAAATATTAGAAACGATTATTAAACGAATTATTTTTATTTTTAGTAAATAAGACACAAAATCACAGACGATGAAAGTTTTTTTTTAAAGATATTTACATTAAAATAAGAAAAATGTATAAAAATTTATATATTAGGTACTCGGTTTACCATCAAGAGTCCGTTTTTAATATGTCCGGTGTCTCCCGAAAGTTTTGTTATTAATAATACCTACGTGACTTGAAATTCAGTCGTAATTTTTCGAGCTCAACCTGTATATGTTAAGGTATCAAGTATATTGGGTAAGGGAGGATGTTATTGACTGTTTCAAATACAATATTGTACGATTTTATGAGGTTTAACTTCCATAGAAATAATATATTTATTTTAAGCTTTATTGGTCGCCAAATGTAGTAGCCCCACGTTGGGCGCCATAAATATTAAAAGGTTCGCCTTTTGTACAACGTGTTTTTTTTGTGCATTAAGATTAAATGCATATTAAAAAAAAAACGGGAAAACCTGACTGTAACTTTGTTAAGACGCTCATAGACGCCTATCCGTATCAATCCGTAAACGGCGAGCTCAACATTTTTAAAGATCAATACCCAATCCAATTTAAAAATCGCTCAATCGCTACCATATCAGTATAAATTGAATAAATCACTGCACAAACATCCAATCACGGAATTGACGTACAAAGAGAACGACTTCAGGCGCTTTGGCTAATTAAAAACGTTCATGTCACCTACCAATTAAAATCTTCATCTACTACAACAACGACAAGTTAATTTTAACCCTTATTAACATCGAGTTAGAGCATTCGAATTATATTTCAAATGTCCTATGGCTGCATTGATAAGTATGTCTCCATACGATTGTGAAGAGCGGTGTGATTCATAAATCATTTTAAATATCGAATCAGTGCTCCATAGACTGTTTTGTGTTTTTATTCAGTTTTTGATTGGATATTGGTGATATCTGTTGAATAAAAGAGTTTAGAAAGGGTTTATTGTGACCAATATGTCGATTCGGTTTTCTATTGAACAGACCCTTCTACGTGTAATTGTGTTAACAACTACACTACTTATAGTGTAGTCAAAATCCGGAATTATGGCATTTCTACATAAATATTCGTTTACTGTAAGATAAATTAGGCTAGGTGGAATGTAAACGGTTTTTGAAGAAAACCCAAAATAGAATCTCAATAAATATTATGTTCCCAGAATCTGTAAGGAAGAGGTGAAAAGAAAACGAAAAACATTAACAATTATCCACCATCCGTCTCAATCTCGAGGCTCTTAAAATAGTCCTAAAAACGATCCGCCTCCGATTCGAAATTGACAAATGTCGCTAGATTATCCGCCCCGTCAACCCCGGCGATAAACGTTTGGCTGTGTATTCTCACTGCTTGGGCGAGTGAGTTTTTGGACGATCCTGTGTTCTTCAACCTCCAGATGGGTAGTATTTACAATATTAGTAGTGCGAGAGCATATTTATATATTGATTTTACGTTCGTCCTTTACACAAGTGGTTGAAATAAGTTTCTTGCGCGATTCTGATTTTAGTTTCATGTTCTCTCTAAATCATATCATATCATATCTTTCCTAAAAATAGTCTTAAAAATATTCGCTCTCCTATTCGAAATCACCAAATGTCGATAGATTATCCGTCCCGTCAGTCACAATTTGGCTTTGTATTCTCATACTGCTTGCTTGAGCTACTTTTTAGACGATCCTCTGTAAGGTGACCTCGAGATATACTATGTAACAAGTATATAAGTTACCCGATGGTAAACTTTTACTAATTTTACGAAGCGTTTTCGTCTACGCGACAAGCGGCTGGAGTGAAACTTTTGCCATGGAGCAAGCGATTCAAGCGATCCAGTATAAAATGTAGGGAATTTATAAAAAAAATCTTGATGTTATCCTGCCAGAATGTATTTGAAGTCTTAAAATAGGAAAGAAAGGCATATTTAATCAGATTGATTACCAGAGTCTCATAATAAATTCAAAAGCATCTTCAGCAACTAAGCCGAAAGGGTGATTTGGGTCGTGATGGATTAAGATGGTCATGCTGAACAAGGTTTCCCATATATATGTAATTGTGTCTGTGTTGAATTCTAAGGTCACATTTAAACAGTTAACCTAAGGCGAAAGACTATTTTTGCTTGGTAATTGGCCGAGCTAGCCTTGGGCCTAGTATCCACTGCTATAAGCGATAACTAGGATCAGTGCATTATTTAACTAAAACAATATTTAATTTCGAAATTATACATTAATGAAATTGTTTATTGAAGGAGGATGCGTGATAATTTTACCATACAGTATACCAAACCTCTGCAATTGATAATTGTGACAATTCCTATTTACTAAGTACATTTTATTTTATGGGACAATGATACACACTGCGGGGCCTTGGGCTGTGGAGGCCAGGGACTTTGTGAGGGATTTGGGTCGGCGGCTGAGGGACAGGGGGTGCGACCCCCGGTCCGGATCGTACCTGGTCTAACAGATCTCATTGGCCATTCAGTGCGTTAATGCTGCCAGCGTAATGAGGTCATTTGAGCCAGGCACAATTCATGACGATTGTTTAATTTAACTGAAATTATTATTAAAAAATGTTACATGTTGTATTTGTAGCTACTTGACGACGCCTGCTTTGCGGATTTTTTGCATATAAACCATTTTTTTTTTTTTTTTTGTGAAAAAAAAAAATTACTAATACAGAAATTGAGCTAGACTCACAGCAAGCTCAATATAGCGCTCATTACATCTAAACTGTCGCTGGGCATTGTTTGTAGAAAACCCAACCGGCCTCCCTACAAAAAAAATGCCCGACTACCGCGTAGATGTATTAGTAATGGCTTAATGGTGTAAGACGACGACATATATAATATGTAGCTACTTAGGACCTCCAATTTTGTGTAGTTTATTTAAAAATGTCAACTGGACTGACTGTTTTTCGACTTATACGGTAGAGTAGTTTGTATAGGTAAAATACCATCTACCAGGTTTTGTTCTGCAGCAATTGCTCCGATCGGTCCAAAAATACTTTGACAAGTGTTTGTGATGTTGATCGATTGGAATGGTGAAAAATGATGAAGCTTATAGTACGTGATTGCCAAAACTTCATTCGTATATAGGATGTATCGAGATTTAGTTCTTTAATAAAAGTTTTAGCATACAGTTAGACTTTTAAAATATTCTGCTTCGAATGCCGAAGACGCTAGTTCGATCTGGAGGCCTTAGTCACTTTTTCTGTCTTAGGTATATATGACATAAATTTCTGTTTATAACGAGACTTTTGTTGTAAGGACGTAAGTGAAACAAAAAGGTTTTTTCACATACAATCATCTCACTATATGTGATTATTTTGGCCTAGCTAGAAGAAACAAACATATAAGCAGATAAATATAGAGGTACCTACATTTTCCTGTTATGCCAATTTATCGACATGGATGTGATCAAAAGTTGAAACGAGATCAGATTCCCATTGCTCTGAGAATATAAGCGAGTCGAACAGATCAATCTATGTAACCGAGGCGTAGATAAATATAAAAGCTCTGCATAAACTTAATGATCTCCTTTATTGTACAGAAACGCTCATTTATAATTTTTATATTATGTTTTATTTTATTACTCTTTTTTCCGTTTTTTTTTTGCGATTAAGTACGTATTTCGAAACTAACATTTGTCAAAATGGCGTCTTTTACTAACTACACCATATTCTTCTTTTCAAACATTACGGCTTATCAGACATTAATGTTTACAATGGTAAGACATAAGTTTTCCTGGCAAAAGCGAGTACTTGACAAAATGAAACATAAATAATTCTTATAATAAATAAAAGAGCATAAAACATGCTGTAACTTGCCTAGAAGTTTCAAAAATACACTTGAAGGTTTCAAGGTCGTATCGGTCCGAAAATACCGTAGGCGACGTAACTTTTTGGAGAAATGCACAGTTGAGGACCGCTAAGCATCTAAATGGTGAAGATAGAAATGTTGTTGCGTAGATTATTTTTAAACCTCGTCGAGTTGTGGCCACAAATACCCTTTATCAGTTAGCCTGATTGTACGACTCGCTTGCATTTGGAAGTATTGGAATGAAACCCAGAGAAAAATATGCTTACGAAATATCACGTTTTTGCCCAGTTCTTGCATCAACTTTTTGCATTTCTCTCCGAACTTTGCTTGTTATGATATGACATGTCGTTTTCCTTGTTTGGAAACCATCAATACTAATAGGATTTCTTTCAATATTACACAAAAACATATACCCACTCACTTCCTTGATTACTCATCAGACTATTCAGCCCGTTTGACGGTAGTTCTAATTAAAAAAAAACGACTTCAAAAATGTAAAAAAAAATATTTTTCCAAATTGATTGACACATGTGTTGAGGTAACAAAAATAACCTCTCCCTTTTTTTGAAGTCCGTTAAAAATATAAGACTAAATTCTAACTAGATATTTTAAATTTCTACCCGCAAGGGTCTATGGTAGAATAGGATTCTTTTTTATATGAGGTTCAAACCTCCGACTGATTTTGATTTGATTTAGGTTAGGGTAGTTCGGATTCGGTAGTAACAAACCTGCTTAATATTTCATACAATCGTGATATACATAATAGAGAGCTTTTTAGTCGAGTATCGTGTTTAGGCAAACGAAACTTGCTGAGTTGCCTAAGTAAGGTACGAGAATGAAAAGCTTGATTATATCACTCTTGTTTATCATACTTTTTCAACGAGTCATATAAAATAATACTTTTTTTACTATACAACCTAAATAATTACTGAAAATTGGTTACTACCAAATTTTTGCTAATTATTTAGGTCTCAATAGACTAAAATATAGTGCAAAAGATATAAACGTGCGACTATTTAGTCTCGCCCCACGCCCGTTTAGTCTTTTCTATAGGAGCGCGGCGGCACGTGATTGATATTTTTTTATAGGTGACTACAGGGTATCGAAATGAATATTATAGAAAAGTACGCAATGATAGAATGAATGAATGTATACGAATTCTTCATTCAACCATTACAGTCGATGAGTAGAAAAAATACGTTTATATTGATTTATTGATTGAAACCAAAACGATTTTCATTCATAATTTTAAAACTAACACGGGACTTTCGCGAAAAGTTTCGTTTATTATATGGCCTGACGTTTCGAACGTGACGTTACGTTCGTGGTCACAGGCAGACTGAACATTATTTTAAAAATAAGTTTTGCAACAGCGTCTCAGTTTTTCTTTCTAACCACTTGCTTAAACTTTAATGTCAGTGACCTATAATGCACCAAAAACGGTTGTTTGTAGACCTGACTTTACAATACTAAAATGCAGATGATTTAAAGTCTAGTTCAAAATAAAGCTTCTTTTTTAGTATTCATTATGTCTTTTGTATCCAACTTCAATGCAAGTCCTGCAACCTAACGTTCCCTCTCCTAACGAATGTTTTGACAAAAGCATACCTATTGTTTAGGTTGTTATACATTTTATTGTCCACTGGAGAGAACCTTTCATAATATATTTAATTTTCAAAAGGTTTCAGTCGTCATTTGTTTTGGGACAATGAGTTTTAAGCAAACGGAACTCATTTTCTCCGAGCATAAATTGTACTATAATCTTATTAGTACCAGTCTTAAATATTAGCTTCGTAGTGCTTTGTTTTGATGAGACACTCATTTCTGCCGAGGTAGTTTGGCGCTCAAGCACGGTGAGAACGCCAATAGTCCGAGGCTGGAATGATGCCTTTCACCCGAGTTAAACATTCTACTTTTCATTTCGAATACGGGGAATGTAAAATACATGTGTCTTTTTAACAACATGACTAAGTATAATTTTTATAGCATTTCTTGAGGGTACTTTAAATTAAACATTTAGGTAAAAATTTATGGAATGGAGAGTTAAATATCAGAATGGAATTTGTATAACAAATCCATTTACAACCAGATTTCAATTTCTTATCGTAAAAAATGGAAAACATCGAACTTGGAAAGTAAAAGTTCAAGTACAGAAACGTATCACTTTCTGCACACTTTTTAGAACAACAATGACTCTCTTTCAGAGCATTAAAAATGAAAAAGCTTTACCACGTGTAGCTTTTCAAGGATTGAATCCATTGCACGAGCACAATTGCAACTGAAATAGGCTTTTTTAAATTAAATATTGCGAATGCTTGCAGAAACACTGCAAAGTGGAATAATGAAACAACCTTTCGCTAGGGCAAGTGACAATTTACGATAAGGAGGGAAAAGAGTGAAAGTACGACAAATAAAATTTTAAATATCTGGCTTGTTTACTAATATTTTATTTTTGTTTTCGTGATTAATCATAATTACCGACTACTTTACTTACAAAGGGCAACATTATAAAATCTAGTTACTAGGTCAAGTGATATATCATATGAAACGGCTTGAGTTGTTCATTCAATTTTTTTTCACAGACATGACAGGTTATAAAATACCTACCACAGAAAATACCACATAAAACCATAAATTTGATTGAATTTTTCATAGTTGCTTGTTGTTTCTTGTACACATTACACAAATTTCAACATCCTAACTTTTTTAATTTCGGTTATGCGTTGATGAGTCAGACAGTCAGCTCATACGTATAACTAAAGCTATGTTGCACTAGACACAACCGCTAACTAGCTCTTAACTAGGTACATAAGTTGAGTAAATTTATCCATTGCGATCAGAAATCCATTGCGATTATGCAAATCGGCTAAACGAGGACATCTATTATATCGATTAATTTAATTATATCCCACGCTCATCAAGTCATCACTATTCCACGTTTTAATCTCAACAAACGTGCTTATAACCATTGTTTTGTTAAAACTGCTTCCCTTAACTTTGAATTTGTAACATTTTGTACGGAAATAAATTTAGTTTAATCTTGTTTTAGTGAAGTGTTTGCGGACTTTGAGCGTTCTTTTGTTTTGGAATAAATTGATGTTTTGTAATTGTGATAAAAATAAACCATTTGGTCGATAAGCTTCCACCTCTTGTTTATTATTATGGTTAAATCAAAATATTTTTAAATATTTAATACATATCACTCAGTGAATCGTTTTAAAGATATTTAAAATGTTAATGTCTCACTGAAGCTTTGTTATCAAAATATTTTTGTTGAATTTAAATCATAATTTGTGTATATTCACCACTGTTGAACCCATTTTATGTGTGCAATAATAAATTATTTTTTCATTTATCAAATAACAAAATGAGGTCAGCACAATCATTTTCATCTACGTAATTTATTTCTTGATTTTTATATTTTTGGTTATTTTGAGAGATACGGTTATTTATGAATCGTTCATGAAATGTTCGCTAGATATTCAAATCCAGTATTCCAAAAGCTAGGTCTGCTCAATTTTTCCTAGCTAAAAATACCACAAAAGAACTAGCTAGTTCGAAATAATTCCCCGATGGTCTAAAAGGCTTTATCCCATTGTGAAGGTGTCTGGGTTCGGTTCACAATGGCCCATTGTTGTATTGTACCTTTCGATATTTAGCTTCGTTATTCGGTGCATTGTGGCGATGAATGATTAAGTTAGGCGGAAATTGTGACTGCGATTATAATTGCTGGATTAGTTGCACAATTGATTTTACTCGTATATATATTTTGAAATAAAGTTTAGATAGGCCATAAGTGGCTCTATAGTGGCTTAAAGCGCTCTATTACGCCAATGACCTGCGATCTGAATTCCTTAGTTTTCTAATGTTTTCGGTAGCTTTTCATATTAATAGCAACGGTCTTAAGCAATCCCATATTAACTTCAAAGTTCGCTGTCTTCGATATATATGGCATCAAAGTTGAACAATTTTAGGTCAATAAACTAGTTTTCTGGCTATAACTTTTGTGTTAATTAGTTTAGAATTAAAATTTGTGACCTGTTTTTAGAGACATCAAAGACAACCCCAAATGTGTAGATTTCGTACTTATAAAACCTTTACAACAATCGAGTATCGAAAAAAAGTGTTTTTAAAGACAATGTTAAAAAAAATAATAAAAAAAATATGTTTTCATTTCTTTAAAAATCCAGCAGACCAAAATGGAGATATAAAAATTAAGAATCGATAGCCGTTTGTCTTATAATTCTATCTATAGTGCAAATGTAAGAGTAACGACTTAAAACTTATCAAAAATCTATGAAAACCGCGAGGAGCCCCTTAACATGTCTATTGCCACTGCGAGTTATCCGCTACAAGCGTAGCCGAACACACGGGAAAACCGTATGTAGCGAAAAGCGCCTACAAAAAGAAAATCCGAAGCTGGACGCTGGCAGTAAATGTGTTAATGTGGCGGGGTAGTCGGGGATCGTTTAAACGTTGTATGCGTACATTAAATAGGCTGCAGAGATATTTAACGCTCGAGACGTGTTTGCAGATGAAATTATTTAGTTCGGAAACTACTTATAAGTTTAAGTAAATAAGTACGTTGTTCAGAATATCAACCTTTGTTGTAGTTCAGTTTATCTGAGAAGCATTTTTTTAGAAAGATTGTAAGATTAAACTCGTTACGATATAGTCTCCATATTTTCAAACAAAAGTAAATAGGTACCTACTGACATTAAGAGTAATGAAAAACTTTGTATCAATTTTTTTTAAATAAAGTGACAAGACTGTCAAAAGATAGCTAACATATTATAAACTTCTTAAATTTATTTAGAATGTTGGACAATTTCGAATCTGCATGTATTAACAAATTTATTCATTGGGTTTCCGTCCAAGAACGCAAAGATCGTCAATCGTATTCCTAGCGAAACGTATATTGTACTTCCAAGGTGTTACATTTCAAGAACCGTTTGAACGTTCGGTAAAATATCTTACACTAGTCGCATTTTTGGCAGGATTCAAAATAATAATCAATACTGCAACGACCCTCAAGTACACTTAAAATATTTTCTTTGAGTAATGCCCTCCTAAGCTAAAAGACGGTACCTCAAAAACAAATCAACTCGAACTTTCATACTTTCAGAAACTTTCTGATTTTTTTAAAGTACATGTTTGCATTAAATTTTCATTTAAAATACTGCGTTTTAGCTTAGCAGAGTAAATACACCTACAAAGCCTGTGGCTTTGCACCGTGGGCTGCTAGCATTAATTCCCTTGATTAATTCTCCTGCGCTTTGATGAAATATTAATTAAATACGTCGATTACGTTTCCATTTCAGACGTCTTTAATTGTGAGAAGTCCGACGTAAAAGCTGGATGTGTTTCTTTAATTTACATACGATCTTATTTAGGAGTCCTGGAAATTTGCCTTGGTTTTTTTATCAATACTCTAATAACTATCACCTACTACACCTACAACGATGCGTTAGCGAAGGCTTTTTTTTCTCTGCAGGTAGCATTTCTCAACCGAGTCCCGTGAATTTTTTTGAGAATGTTCGGTAGTTACGATAGAATTTTCCTGTTTCTTCGTTTTTTTTTTGGAAAATGTTCATAATGGTGGAAAGTCGGCATAAAGGACTAGAGCCAGTAGGGTCTATGGCACTAAGGCCATTGTGACTCTGTGATAATGAGTCAACGAAATAAGTATTTTTATTTTGTCATTTTTCAAGCTTATGAAGCTTATCGCAAGGTCTACAGCTTACTATAAAAGAATTCAGTTCCTTGACCTGGAGATCTCCCGACATAAGTTGTAAGTTATGATTGTAGTTGGAGGCTGTGGAATGAGCTCCTTGACACTTTCTCGAGGTTCTACAGAATGGGGTTCTTCAGAAAAGGAGCTTACAGGTTTTTTAAAGGGTCAGCAACGCGCATGTAACACCGCTGGAGTTACAAGCGTCCTTAGGCTACGGAGACTGCTTACCATCAGTCGGGCCGTATACTTGTTTGCCACCATAATAAAATATACCTAAGTGTCAGCGATTCAGGACTATAAAATTAAGATAAAAAAAGATATGGATCGGAAAAACGAAGTACCTAACGGTTTTGTGATTCACCCAGATAAAGCAAACTGTCCAAGCAATAAAACAGGAGCAAGCGTTTTATGATGACAGCAGATGTGTACACAGCTTTATCGGAACAAAAAAGGAAAGATCCTGATGTTGTAACATGCAAATTTTACGCTTTCCTGAAGACTCTGGTATATCTGTCATTTTCGGATTACGGATGTTTTGACGGTCTGGCCTAGTGGGTACTGACTCTGCCTACGAAGCCGATAGTCCTGGATTCGAATCCCAGTAAGGGAATTTATTTGTGTGATGAGTACAGATATTTTCTATGTATTTAAGTATTTGTATACTATATATCGGAAAAACATAGTGATTTATCGGGTTTTGACTACTTTTGACTTTTGACATCCCAGCCCTTGATATATCGTTGCCTGAGTACCCACAATACAAGTTTTCTTGAGCTTAACGTGGTACTTAGTCAATTTGTCTAAGAATGTCCCTTATAATATTTATTTATTTATCTATTCATTATGTTTCAGCTGAACAACAATAAATTATTGAAAAAAAAAACACTTTTGGTATAAGCTTTTATCGAGGAGCAAACAACAGTTTCATACAAATTTTTAAATGCTTCTAACTGTTATAATAATTAAAAAATCGAAAAAAATTAACGGGACATAGCTGTGGTCAATATGCAACAAATTCTGTCAAAATCTTTTCAATTCTGTTAATAGCCAGAGATGAAATTGAGGAATACGTTTGTAGGAAAAGGCGATTTCGCGCGGGTCCTCCACCTTCATCTTAACTACAGCATACCTCTTTGATTTTTTCTATTGGTGATTATAATAGTTAAGAGTGAAAAACAAATTACACACAAGTTTTTAAAAGCTCTTAACTACTTATAAGGCTAAGCAGGGACGAATTTTTTTGTGCTCATCACACAAATAAATGCCATTACTGGGATTAGTACCCAGGGGCAGTAGGTTAACAACCCTGCTTTTCGAGGTTAAAATCCAGTTACAAGTTTAACCTTTTGAACGCCAAGGACACCTATAGGCGTTGTAATTGGTCGTGCCTGCAGCGCCAAGGACAACTATCGGCGTTATGGCGGACGCTGTCAAAGTAACCTTCACACTTTCAAGTAAGGTTTACATTAGCTTCCTTGCGTCCAGGAACTTGGCGTTTGATTGATGTTTGTATTTACGACATGAAGCGTTTTAAAAGGTTAAAAACTAAAACCCAACTGCGGACTTTTTCGAATATTAGGAATATGTTATTCATTACACAAACGTTAGCAATCCAGTTACCGTGATGTTTAACCGCGATATTTTGACAAACATCTTACTTTATAAACCTCATATCAGATTAAACCACCTAATAGTAGTATATATTTTATTCCACACACAACATGGGCAATTTTAGTATCCACAACTTTATTTGAATAATGCGTACGTGAGTTATTATCTGCCAAAATGGAAACGCAATTTGATTCAGCCCTGACACTGTTTAATCTTGTTAAATTCACCAATCTTCATAAATAATGGAAACCGTTATACGAGCCAAATTATACTTATCAATGATTTTCGAGATCATTTTGAGCGTTTAAGACTTACGAACTCAAAAAGCCGCTCCCATGCAATCGAACAGGCGTATTCTGATTTAATAATAAGTTAAGAATTGGATCCATACCTAATCCAAATCTAATTCTGAACATGTTATTAAAATCAGAATATGCCTGGAAAATACGCTCTCATTTTTAAAGGACATACTGTAATAACATGAAACTTGGCATAAACATTTAAGTAACGCACGTTTAGAATGAAACCGGCATAACTCAAAAACTCATGAAATTTAGTTGATATCACCGATCGTCTCAATACATCGTATTCTATCGCTTAGTTAATCAGAAACTGACCCATCTGTGCAAGAATAGTACGAACTCGGCAATTTTGTCTCTTAGGTTCTGGGCGCGGGAAGGGCCCGGGTCGGAACACTCGGAACGTCAGCCGCAAGCGCATCATATTGGCCGAACGCAAATAAAATAAGTCGTTTTCAATGCGAAAGTAAGAGTTAATTTACTCTCCTTTTAATACAAAAATGGCATAACACCCAAAACGCCATACATCATGTTTAGGTTTGTAAAACGAAACTGACCTAATTCATATTAAGTGTAAACGATATTAAACAAAGCAGTGCGGTCAAAATTGATCTTAATAGTGACTAGTTTCTGAAAATCGTAATTTTTAACTACTATTTATAAAAATTAACAAATAAGTTGTCAATGGTTATCAAGCTTAATAGTTCATTAAAACGTTTCAATAATAAAAGGGAAATTTACTTTTTTAATTTAGGAGATATACTTGAACTAATGCAACAATGACTCAATATCAAATCTTATTTTGCGATTTCCTAAAAAGTTGAAATTATGAATTATGTAAGTTTCGTCCTAACGGTGCGCTATGTCTGGTACATATTAGTTTTGTTGGTAAAATAATTTAAGACACAGAAAATGAATTAAATCTTTTTTTAGATTTAATTTTATTTAAATTTTCTTGGGGCAGAGGTGTCTCTGTCAGGTTAGAGCCGGCGTAGCATTATTTGACATTCAGTTCGTCACTAATTTTATTAAGGGAATTGACAGGCACAGCGGCCCATTAATGTAAAAAACTGAACAAGTGCGTCGGAGTCGCTCACCGAGACTTCCGTACAAATTTAACTTTTTTTACAAATTTATAGTTTTCTTATTATTCCCTGTATTTGTAATATAAGACAATACTACTTACCAAATTGCATAGTTCTAGGTCAACGGGAAGTACTCTATAAATTTTGAGTCCCATAAGAATGTCGAAATACGTTTTTTTTTGGCCTAAACGGCCATATCTTTTTTTTACCTTAACTTAGAATTTTTATCTTAACAGACAGTCTTTTTTCTTTTAAGGTACGGAACCTTAAAAAAGGTACAGCGGCGGAACCGACGCCAAATTAATTTAATCTCCTCAATTACTGACGGATTGATCGTTCTAATCGCGACAATGCGGCAAAGATATAAACAAAATTTATCAAAAAAAATAAAGTGACATGGCCTGCGTCAGGCGCTGCAGGGGTAAGGTGTGAGAATAGAGATTAGCCTCTATTCTCACACCTTACCCTAAATACATTTAGAAACGATTTGTAATACATATTAAATTTGTGCACACGAATTGACAGCCGAACAAAACTAATTTGTATATGGCGTGCCACCACGGAATAATACTAGCACTATCGTACAGAAAGGAAACGTCCCACAAAACTGAAGCTTGACAGCGATTCAGGGCCGAATCGTTGTTCCTTTCTAATGTATGGAACTATCCCTTTCGGTTGCTTACGATCGGAGCCGAGAACGCCCGAACGCTCTAGTTTCCTCCCCCTAGTGCCACGCGGTTTTCAGTGCAGGGGACAATCAAATTGACAGTTACCTTCCCCTTTGATATCGAAAGCGGGCAATAATCGTCTTCTATATTTAAAGTACGGACGGAGAATTTGATAATCTATAGGTAATTGACGGGGTTACGTCTCTAGCCGCCTAATTCTGAACGTTTAGCAGCTTTCAGAGCGAAACCTGGTAAATGGAACTTGAATAAATTATTATAACAAAACTTCAGTGAGACTTCATCATCGTATATTTAGTAGTAAGAGTCTTTGTCGGTGGAGTAATTTCCATGTTTGGCGATCCTTTGCCTTCTCTTTGACAGCCAGATACACGTCGAGATTTTCTTTTATTTCTTCTTCTTCTCTTTCGTTTCGTTCTTCTTGGTCTTCCCTTCTGCCTCTTTGCTTCAACTCTCCCATAAATGATGTTTTCGATAAATTCGTCGTGTCGTAACAGCTCTTCTGTTATATATAGTTCTTATTAAACTCCGCCTGTCTCCTACTATACGTGAGATAAATATGTCTCTACTCATGGAACATGTCGAGCAATTTTCGCTCCATAACGAGTACTTTCAATACCGGAGCGCGCGTTGACTGACCAATCCTCTGGTTGGAAATTATCACTTAAAATGGGATATCTTTTTGCCGATAACCCAGTCATTAGACTGCCTAAAAAGCTGATATGCCTAAGTCTAAATCTCAGTTAGGGCCAGGTCTGGTACTTCTGTGATAGCGCGGATAATTTGTTTTACTTACATTACTATACTATATACATATGAAGCGCTGGTGGCCTAGCGGTAAGAGCGTGCGACTTGCAATCCGGAGGTCGCGGGTTCAAACCCCGGCTCGTACCAATGAGTTTTTCGGAACTTATGTACGAAATATCATTTGATATTTACCAGTCGCTTTTCGGTGAAGGAAAACATCGTGAGGAAACCGGACTAATCCCAACAAGGCCTAGTTTATCCTCTGGGTTGGAAGGTCTGATGGCAGTCGCTTTCGTAAAAACTAGTGCCTACGCCAAATCTTGGGATTAGTTGTCAAGCGGACCCCAGGCTCCCATGAGCCGTGGCAAATGCCGGGACAACGCGAGGAAGAACATATTTAGGTATTTCGGAGGATCCCAAGAAACTTGCCTAAGTCGGAGACTTGAAACCATGAAAACTCGAACCATGTTATAAAAAGGGCCAAAATACAAAATATTTTTAATTGAAACAAAGGTCCTCGTTCGTTAAGATTCCATTTGTCCAGGTTTCACTGTCGGTACTCGGCTTACATCAGAGACAAAGAGATTGAGGAAATTAAGTGGAGTGGAAATTTGCGAATAAGGTATTTTGCTAAAAAGGAGTTTCGGTATCGAAAGACAATAGATGTAAATGAGTCTTTAAATATTATACCTTGTTTACAGGAATTGTTTGAATATTTGAATTTTATTCCATTTAGGGTCAATTTTAGAAGTTTATTTTGAAACCGATAGTGGAATCCTATGCTAATTAATATTATCAGTAATAACTCAATATTAAATCTAAATAGGTACCAATGATAATAATTTTGAATTGACTACAGTTAATTTGTTTCTAATTTTGTTTCATCAGGCAAGAACATGCTCGGAAAGTCCCATTTTTTTATCTAACATTTATTACTTACTACTACCAAAACAAATTATGGATGGAAAGTATTAAACTTCTAATTCTAAGACATAATAAATATTTTATTTTAAATATTATAATTGGCGTGTTATTTCTAATTTTAGAATTGACTACAGGTAATTTGTTTCTAATTTTGTTTCATCAGGCAAAAACATGCTCGAAAAGTCCCATTTTCTATTATATAACATACTTACTACTACCAAAACAAATTATGAATGGAAATTCAATATTTTGATTGTATTAAACTTCTAATTCTAAGACATAATAAATATTTTAATTGGCGTATTATTTCTTATTCTACAAAAACTTTACAAAGACCTACGGCCCGATTCGAACTTTAAGATACGTCAAATATTAGGTCTATATACGATATGGATCTGATATGTATCGGATATGTATTTTTTTTAAGAAACGTCACTTTTGACACTGTCATATGCGATGCATATCGTATATAAACCTAATATTTGACGCATCTTGAAGTTCGAATCGGGCCGCATAAATGTTATACAATAACGTTGATATCCTTTACTCAGTATCCACTTCAAAGGAAAGATTTCCTTTCCTCTCTAACGGTAGGGATTCCACTTTATATATATTACGTATACATACATAAAGCAAAATAACAATATGTTTACATTCTCTTAAAACACGTTCAAGTTAGAATAATACAAAAACCTACTTGAATATAGTAATTATTCTAATTTCAACATTATTGCGGTTACATTAAGGTTAAATTCCAGTGAACATTACCGTGTGTTATGTCTTTATTTTTTAAAAGGTGTGAGATTTCCTACACAGCTCCGATGTGAATTGTTTTGACGTTTTCGCCGCAAACTTTTGAGTGAGGAGCGGAAGGGCGGTCAATATCGCGTAGCATTATTAAGGGGCAGAAAAATATTAATACAAAATACCTACAGTGCCTTATGTACCGTCTGTAGCATTCAGGTATTGAAAAGGGCGCGTAAACCCAATGCATGCGGATGACAGCACGGCAGCAAGGTGACACCAAGACCATCAGGGAGACCATGGTGGAACGATTGAATTTGTTCTTGGACGCCGAGTCCGAATGGGGCGAGGCCAACTTGGTTGGATGCAACGCCACGAAAACACAGGCGTGTCTTTTCATCGCAAAACGTGGCCAGTCCACCTTGAAAGTGGAAGACTAACCTAAACTTCGGGTTGAATATTGAGTCCAATATTCAACCCGTCGTAGGGTTGATGCGTTCGAAATGTGGTGCTGGCGGAGAATGCTCCGGATCTCGTGGACTGAACGCCGTACAAATGCATCAATTCTCGATGAACTTAACATTAACACAAGGCTCTCCACTGTTTGCACCTAACGTGTACTTGGTTTCTTCGGCCATCTGAGCAGGACAGGTCCAGATAGTCTGGAAAAGCTCATAATCACTAGCCGCATGCCAAAGAAGCGTAGGGATGGACGTATGGCCATGCGTTGGGCAGAGAGAATAACTTTAGAGGCAAAAACCACATTTCAGGCTAGCATGTACCGGGCCCTAGGTAGAGCGGCTTGGAGAGCACTGGTGAAGAGTGTCCACAGTCGTCACGTCCCTCAGTTATGAGGATACGACCAAAAAGAAGATTGAGTCCAGGGCTAAAATTCACGCCGAATCAGCTTCTCTCGCTGTACTAAGCACGGGTCCACTCGTGCATGCATAAATACTGCTGCCACCTATGGGTCGGTTCCGTCAATATCGGTATGAGCTGGCAATTCTGGACTCGATAGAGCGCCGGACCAGCCGGGCTCATAGTTTCATGTTTTCGTGTTTTTTTTTCTATCAAACCAACTTTAACTTTTTAAAGTTTCTATTAGAGACTGACCCCTAAAATAAATACAGCCTAGTTTCCGTGTGATTTTTTCGATCAAATTGCCTTTCATTAAAATGTAAAAATTAAAAATATAAACTGCAATTTTTGCCCCTCCCTCCCCTCTTAATCTAAAAGTATGTACACTTCTACTGCGGCGGTAGCACGGTCGCATTTTTATCGCCAGTCACGATGCCTGTTACGTTAGGTTATCCTAATACTGACTATATTTACGAACAAAAAACGAGGAACGCTTAAAGCATTATTTTATTTTCAAACTCAAGCAAACACACAACAAAAACAAGCAAACTTTAAATAAATAATAAATAAAAAAACTGTGCAAAATTTACACCGCATATACTAATGGCGCTATTCATAAAATAAAACCTTACTAGCTGTTGATAATCGATTGTCCCTATCTTTCATTATGACATTTGTGTTGCTTAGAGAGAGTTTGCTAAGTTTTATGAATAGGGTAGTTAAAAGCCAGCCTCAACATGCAAAATTAGTTTAGTATCGCTTCCGCACCGATATTCTATTAGGCGAGCCACATGTTGCCAGTGATTCCATTAGGCGGTGGCTTCAAAACAATTAGTTTACTGGCGACACTGTCCGTACGATCCATTACACGCTTTCAGCTTTGAGCTGTCATGGATAAAAGTAGGTATAGCCACCAGACCAAGAGTTTACCAGACCAACATATTAAAAAAAAGTCAGCGAATTAAAAAATATATCGGTTTGGTATTCGGAACCATTAATAACACCAGGTACAATTTATACAATATTATAATATAATATTGATATAATTTGTTTAAACGTATATTAAGAGAAGTACCCAAAATCAGAGTTTAAGCAAGCCAACTTTGTCACCATAAAAAGGTGGCAAAAGTTTCATTCAAATTATACAAATATGCGGAGTGAAGCTAAGTAAAAGTGTGTAAGAAAAATACAAGGACTTTTTATTCTATATGGCTTCAATGAAAATGTGAAAGTGTTGACTACATAAAGTAAATAAATAAAGGTTGTGAACCCTCGGCCATAAACTGAACAGTTTACCACGCAGGTACTTAAAACCTCAATAAAAAATTAGTTTGTGATGTTGCCTGGTTTCCATTAGAATAGAATAGAATAGAATAGAATTATATTTATTCAGACAACACATCAATTATTACAAAGAAGATAATACATTACCCGCGGCTTCACAACAATTAGGTTACTGGCGACACCGCCCGCACGATCCATTACACTCTTTGAGCTTTAATCTGCCATGGCCAAAGACAAGTATGCCTGGTCGTATTCAATTTGTTATTAGAAAAAATATGGGTATGGTATCCAATTATCCATACGTGTATATTGTTTACTTCAGATACAATATACATATACACGTACCGCCTGCTAGAGTCTGTTTGGAAAGAGAAGAGTCGTGGAATGTATTGGGCCCCATAAATTCCGCGACTCTTCTCTTTCCGAACAGACTCTATAATGAATTGACCTTTTCGACGCCGTGTCAAACACAAACGCTGTCATTCAGACGCCATATTGCCGAAGTGTCAAAACTGAAATTAAACTTTATGTATATGCACGTATGTTTTTTTTCTAAAATCTAAATCATACAAACTTTACAAACTAACTCGACTTAAAAAATAACACAAAATAAACACAATTTTGACACAAAGGCTTGACTCCGCTGCTCATCAGCTCAAAAAAAATTGTAGCTACAACTAATATGTCTTGTGCTAAATTTTTGTAAACAGCATGACTTCCTAAATGTATCTAAAACCAAAGTTCTAAACTACCTATATACTTAAGTATTATATTCCTTAATTATTTTCGCAAAATGTCTTAAGTCATATTACCAATATTCTGACGTAACTTGTAATAGCACTAAAACAAGACGTTGACGCATTCGTTAACTTTTTTATGAGCACTTAAACTTAACACTTTAAGGAGAAATGCACTTAAGGTTAAATTTACGGGGATAGAATAAGGCTTTCATTATGACTCGGAGGATTTAATTATAACAGTAGGGCAATATTTTATTATAATATTTTAGCATTCGAGGATACGTCTATACATCACTTATTCGGAAAAGGGCTTTTTCTTTTCTGCTAGGAGGGGTAGAAGTCGCACTTTTCTATTCTAGGCCACTATTTTTATTTTTATGCAATTATATTTTTAGCTTAAATTATTTATTTATTTAAACTTTATTGCACAAAAGAAAAACTTAATGTACAAAAGGCGAACTTAATGCCATGAGGCATTCTCTACCAATCAACCTAATAATATTTAATAATAATAATATTTTGAAACAATAATTTCTTCAAGGCCGCAAATGCTGTTTTCAGAAGCTTACGAACGCTCACGTGTTAATCATTTAGCTGGCTTCAAAAACTTACTAGACGGACCAAATACCCGATTGTTAATTTATGAGATTTAAATAATTACTTCTATTCCAACACTAAATGTGAACTATTTCACTAAACAGTCCCCGCACGCTTCTTAACTCAAATTGAGCTTGAAGTACTCAGTTTGACAGAGTTGAGCGTTGAGTCGCAGTTGAGTGTTATCACGTATCTACCTACAACTGGAATGAACGCAATTACTATTTAACCACACAACACGAACTAGTCCTAGTTGCCACAATACAAAAACAATCGTGTTGTATGTAAATAAAGTCTAAATTCTAACACGAGATATTGTCTTAGATATGAGGTTTTTAACTTTAAAGTTGAATTAGCCTAGCATGTCTAATATGACTTTTGAGGTTTTATGCTTATTAGGTGACAGGGGATTAACGAGGTTTGTTACGGCGGTACGGTACTTATAACTTGTGAAAAGTAGCTTTGTTTTAAAGTAATAAAACGCGTTTATATGTAGCGTTAACAAAAAAGATCATTACCGTAATTAAAAATTTAAAAAAATATATATATATATATATATTTATTTGGTCACATACAATGTTCATAATATAATTGTGCTAGTATCTCTTTTTAAGTATTGGAAATACTTGTATTAGGAGAATACCGCTCTTCCACTATTGGTAAGTAACAGAGTTATTTTATGCTTATTAATAATTATACGATCGAAACTAATTTGTCTGCAAGCGACACTACTAATGTATTTTTTTTTTAATATTAATGCAATGCACGTTCTCCAAGACGTGTAAACAAAAAGGAAGGAAAGGAAAGATTCGCACGCTTCTGGGAAGCTTCCGCCGTAGCTCAGTTGGTTAAAGGTCCCAAAGGTGTTAAAGGTCCCAAAGGTCCGAAAGATCCCAAGTCATGAGTTTTGCCGAAAGCAATTTTTTTTTCATGTGTCTTATATAAAAATATTATACGATCTTATCGATAGACTTATAGATATATTTGAGATTTATTAATTTAAATACAATAAAGCATGTTATTCTCATGAATAATAGTTCAATAAATAAATCGGACAAGTGCGAGTCGGACTCGGCCACCGACGATTCCGTACATTTTAGTATTTATTGGTTCATGAGATACACTGAAAAAATAAATAGCCGAACTGGTTTTGTAACTTTACTGAATAACTAAACTACGGTTATAAGAAAATAAACTTTGCATAAATTTACAAAACTTATTTTGTAGTGTATAATAAATACCTGAACACTGATAGCCAAACACGGTTTTGTAACATATAACACATAGTTTGCAAGTCCCAATTTTTGTGTAAACAGTAACCAAAATGTTTGTTACAGTTATGCAAACATTTCTTTCAGTGTACATCCTGGTGACAGGCGGACTGACGGACGGACAGACAGCGGAGTCTTGGTAATAGAGTCCCGTTTTACCCTTTGGGTACGGAACCATAAAAATAAGAAAGTATGTACAACCTCTCAAGAAAGTAGTCCCTATTTAATTATTTTGTAGTTCCCAGTGAGAAGAAATTAGGACAACCTTAATTTAAATCTCAGCATTTGAGATTTTCTCGCTTAAACATTAATTAAATTAAACGCTTCCTGCAGCGTTTCGCTATTTGAATAATAAAATGCCATCAAAATACACTACGCCAATTTATTTTGTATTTCTTAATTACTTTAATGGTATGATATCATTATAAAATAAATGATATGGTAGTTCCAGCACTAAAAAAAATCTTGTATTCTGTTGCTGACATTGTAAACAAAAACACTAATGTAGGAAATCATTATTGCCTTAATAAATTACTGGATACTTAATTAATAAAAAAACTTATAGCTCATAATTTTACTTCAATAACTGCTTTACCTGATAGGGAGACCGTTCAATTAAAAAATGAACTTGAGTATTAATAAGAAAGCATCCACTTAAACCCGGAAGAAACTAAACTTGCATCGTCATGAAGTAAAACAATCCATCATGGCGATCATTAAGGCACTATTGTTTCAAATTTCCATAGTGGAAATGGCGACGAAACTTTTGACAAGAGTACTTGAAAATTCATCTTGCATTTGTGATGAAATAATTACAAACAATTGTTAAAATTTGTTTGACGTATTTTCGTCAAATACTTAGCGAAACAACCATTTCGAGCCCCGATTCCTGTCGAGGGATTACAGTACCTATGGAGTTTTTAGTAGTAAAGGAAAAAAATACTCAAAAGCTCTAATCAAAGACTTCAACAGAAAAAATGCTAAGGAGCTTTTAGGGCTCAAAAGACACAAAACTTGCGCGGCGACTAGAATATTGATTGGACACTGTCAGTTGAAACACATGTTTCAAATTGGAAAGAAACAAGATGTGACATTCAGTTCAGGATCTGCCAGAAGATACTTCTTTTGATATTAGTGGTCCACAAGCACAGAGAACGTGCATTGCCGAGGAAAACCTCTGGCAGCACCTGAATGTCACGTCTTGTTTATAACATAGGGTTGCAATACATGTCGCTATAAGTAGGTACTCCTACTTACAGCGGCATGTATTGCAACAGTACATTACGGCCCAAAGAGTATGAAACTTCCTGGATTAATAGCAATAGCAATAGAAATGAACTTTAAAGGGCCATCACAATAAATTACTGCTGATCGACGTGGCACTCAACGGCCCGCAACACCCCAAAAATTATAAAATAATGGAGTTCTTCAAAAAAGGAGTGCGCAGGAGACCGATTTTAAATTTAACAGTTTCTTATGTTTTTGATATGGCCACGACGATCGTCTTGGTGATTGGTGCGCTTCTCACGCTCAAATTTTACTTAATTTCGCATGCACCAATCAGCGTGAGCGATCTTCAAGGTTGTATCAAACCCAATTCAAACCCACCCAATTAAATTGTTATCTAAATCTTAATCAGGCCAACGTTTCGTCTGCTCGTTTGCCTTTTATATCATATAAAAAATAGGACACCAGATTTTTTACCACATTCACCGCTTCACGGTCGTAGCGCTACGTGGTAGCCTGGTAGCCGATGTTGGGTTTTACTCTAAGTATATGTAGCGAAACTGCTTCGTAGAGGCAAAATGAGTGTATCTTCTTTTTACTAATGTGCCGTCGGAAGGTTTTTAAAATTGGGAAATTTCCACATAGAAAAAATTCGGACACTTTTCATATTTCGGTATAGGACTCGAAATTTACCATTTCAAAAATGAAAGCTTCCATTCAGGGGTATTTTGATTTTAATAACGAGTTACGAACTAGGTCTGTCTAGTTATGGATATTCTGATCTGTCGTTGTCAAAAGTTTCTTTGACACCGACCGTTCTGAAGAAATTTTCTTCACCCAAAAATCTCACTTTTGTCAGTGTGACGATCTGTCTCACAATCTGTCAGTGTCAACCTCAACCTCATTTTTGACACAGACAGATCAGATGCATAACTAATCCAGATCTAATTCATATGCTGTTATTAAAATGTTAATGTTAATACGCCTGTTCGTTTCATGTGAAATTTCCGACAAACTTTTCAACTTTTTGGACAACTTTTTATATAAAATAAGGACACTCCAAGGTCTTAATTTAAGAAATGTTTTTGAAAACATATTTATAAACGACTATTTTTTCTTAAATAAAACATCATCACATCATGGCATCGTGAGGAAATTCAAACGTGTATATGAAGTCCCCAATCCGCATTGGACTAGCGTGGGGATTATAGCCCGAGCCCTCTTGCGCATGAGAGGAGGCCTGTGCCCAGCAGTGAGAAGTACATAGGCTGAATTATTATTATTCATGATTATTTAAAAAAATCCGCAACTCGCACATCTGTACTTCATTGGATTGGGCAGCCACAATTTTGCAAGTCAATTTTCGGATTTTTCCACTGATATTTCATACGCGAAATGCGCAGGCAGATCCGACGGTTAGTTATAAAGAAGAATAAATAACAAATAGAATTCAGTTTCTGTGTTGTTAATTGGCTAGAGTTAACTAAAGATAACTAACTATTCTCTTTTTAAAACAAGATTACCTCTCTGTGCTTTTGTGAATAACTTGTCTTGAGCAATATCGTGTCGAAAAGGGACCCGTTTAAACATCGGCGCTGGGTATAGATCGAGTCTTTCACGCAGACGCGTGGCTTGACTCATATTGTCATGTTATTAAAGGTTAGATTTGCCAATCTGCGCCTCATCGTGAATGACACGAACTAAGTATATATACACATAACTAGCAAGAGGCTGATACTAGAACCCATTGCCTATACAATAAAATCACCTATTAGGTGTAGTTTACTGTTCGATTGTATGCGAAATTTTTTGTAGTTGTGGTTAGAAATTTTTTTTTGATGTGATAACTTCTTTAACGGCGCTGTGCACTTTTTGTGATGGGGAAAAAATGTTAAACTCGCGTCAGGTCACGCGACCGTCAGTCGCGTCAGGTCACGTGACCGTCAGATTGAAAATTCGTAAGACAGACACGTGACATCATGGTGACGTGCAAACTGAATGTCATTGAGCCTGGTTACTTTTGAAAAATCGTATCTCATTCAAGTGTGATATTTTATTTTCTTCATAATCAAAGTGCTGTCATAACGGTTAAAGAGGCTTAATCTTTGTTACTTGTGTTGTATTGTATCTTTGTATGTTGTTGGGTGCCCATGATTATAGATACTCAAATTTTTATTTTGAACACAAAATTGAAAGTGGTTATCTGCCTCTCTATCGTTCTTGCATATTTGAGCGACAGAGAGGCAGATAACGTTTTACGATTTTTCTATGTTGGCGGTAGAGCGTCAGCCTTCTTCCGCGTAGAAGCCGTTAATAGTACATTTCAATGCAAGTGTGCAAAGTGTGTCATTATTTAAGAGTACCGAGATGTCTTTTATGAGTCGTAGGCGAATCGTCCTAACACATTTTTTTTACTTTTACTTTAAGATCTATGACAATATACTTGTACCGTTTTATTATCTAAGGTAAGTACATTTTCTTGTTTACTGAGTAAAAGTTATATTAGCTTTAATTTTAATAATTAAGTAACAATAAAGACAAAAGAAACTTTGTTTTCAGCTCATTTCATTTTAACAGTTTAAAATTTAGCTTTCAACAAAACTTTTCTATTTCAAAAGTTTATAAAAAAAGATAATGGGAATTTTTTTGATGAGATTTGAATAAAACATTGACTAAGCGAGTCAAGTTTAAACCTTCCGCGTAAGGGGAGAGTGGGGTAAGACGGCATGAAGGACAAAGAAACAACCATCTCAAACCATTTAGGAACTCACCAACTGTGTTTGATTTGTCTTATTCGAACGATTTTTAAATCATATTGGCACCTGGTGTTGCGCCACGTTATAAAAGACAAGTATTTAAACAGTGTGTTGTATGTGTATTTGACTTCAGCAAAAAAATTTAGATTTTTGCAAAAGTCTAGTTATTGCATCATTCTCCTTACAGCTTAATATGATAATAAGATCTAATAGATACGATTAAACTTTCAAACAATATTGATGTTGGCTACATATGGCCAAGCATAGTCTTATAAATATTTTATTTTGGGTTATTTGAAAGTAGAAACACCATTAATAAACTATAATTGGCGAAACGGCTGGTGGATGGGACCGGGGATAAGAGAGCTGGCAGCTTCCTCGCCCAACGCTTGAGCATAACGATCCAGCGAGGAAATGCTGCCAGCATCCTCGGTACCTTGCCACGGGGGCCCATTTTAGATTTAGATTTTTAGTTTTATATAGTAGTTTTAGTTTAGTTAATTGTATTACTTATATAATATTTTTAATTAACTTGTCAATAAAGTGTTTCAACAAACAATTTGTACGATAAACTATAATCTATGCCATATATAGGTCCTAATAGTACTAATAGAAAAATTGGCCAGGGAGATAAACATTCATAAAGTTGCAAATATGTATTCGAGAAATTCGGAAGATTGCTTTCATGATCGGGTTAAGTTATGGTATCCATCAGATGCTGCTTCAAATCTTCTCTTGGGCACCGAATACTTTTTTACAAGTTTTTATTTCATTTGACCTTAGTATTGCATGTATGTCTTAGTATTTTAGTTATAATTTTGAAATACCCTAATAGGGTCTCTTGTTGTGCCTTAATTTTGTAAGTTTCACTTGTATTTGTTTGTACCAACGTGATCGCAATAAATATATGAATATGAATATGTATGTTATTTTGTTTGTGTCAAATCTTCGAAGCTAAATTTGACACACTTCCCGATTTCCGATTAAGCTTCTTCTTCTCGTGTCGATGGTTTCGTATTCACATTAAGTGGGGCCAGGAGGTAGCGATGCTAAACGCCCTATCTGTTGCGTCCCGAACATAGGTGCGGGTCCGAATGAGCTGAAAATTTGTATACGTATGTAAGTCGGGTGACAATGCAATGTTATGTTACCATCGAGCCGAGCTGATGATGGAGATAGGAGGTGTCTGGCATTTTTAGAATTGTCGCGATGAGTATTAGTTGTCCGTTGTAAGAAAAGTACAGTCAGCGACAAAAGCTTGTATTAAAAAAGATTTTTTTGCCAAAAACTTATTTTTCTTTAGTACATAATAGTATATGTATATGACACCTACATATTTTAATTAAAACCTAACCTAACTTTTAAGCCCAATGCTACAACCCAAACTAATTTTAAAACGCTTCTCTTTTCTCATACTTAAACATACCTGCAGCTCAGACATTTCAGTTTAAACTTCGCTATTACTTCTCCGTCATTGTACGAACTTTCTTTGAAATGTCTGTGTGGGAAGATTTTATTGAATAAATTCCGAAAGTTTGAGAATCTCAATACTCAAGCTTTAGTGGGTCACGAAGAAATACGAACTCTTTGATATTCTTTGCCGCGTATCTATGGAAAGTTTTTAGTTGCTGATAGGTAATACCTAAGAAACCAGTTTATTGTGATCTTTACGGCTAAATATTATCAATAATACCGTTGTATTTAAAAGGGTGCCGTAGTTCCTAGTTGAGGAACCCTTATAGTTTCGCCATGGCCGTCTGTCTTTCTGTCCATTCGAGGCTTTCCTTCGTGATCGTTAGTACTAGAAAGCATGGACTAAATAAATCAATTAATCCAACATAGTGGTAAAAAAGAAAACATTGATTTAGGCTACCTCACCGTACACGTAAAGTGGGGGATGAAATTTTCTTTTCGCTTCCGCCCTATTATGTTGGGAGTCGTAGGATAGGTCTTTCAAAGTGGTCCTCTTCTAACTTTTGAACGTTGGGTCCAAAAATATAAAAAAAAAAACGTAAAAATAGATCTGAATAAAGACATTCAATGAACATTATAGCGAACATTGAGTTACCGCAAAAAGTCTTCCCTTCATAGTAAAAAAACGTACAAAGTACTGTGAAGATTCTTCCTTTTGCTTGTTATGTACATGATACTTAAGTAGGTATTAATAGCACCCGTTCAAGATCTTTTGTGATGGACGGGTAACTACGGAAATCTACACTGAGTATGGCCCGACATGCTCTTGATCGGTTTTTATGATATACCTAAAAGACAAACGATCAGACGAATCGCCTGATGGTGAGCAATTACCGTCGCCCATGGATCCTGTAATAACAGAAGAGTTGCAAGTGTGTTGCCAACATTTAATAAGGGAGTAAGCTCTTTTCTCGAAGGTTTAAACGACGACAGTTCATTCTAAAGCTGTGTGAGGCAGAAAGTTTCTGGAGAACACAGGGGGCCAACCATCTAACGGTGAAGATGGATATATCAGCTAAAGAACGTTCGCTTTTGAATAGGAGGATGTAGGAAACCACTCTCCCCCTAAACCCGAATGATTACATAGTAGAACCGATCCTGCCCTCATGTACTCCCACAATCTTGACCAAGGCGGTGGTCCACCTTTTGTGAGGTGACAAATAGAATCGAAATTTTCTGTAGAATTACCAAACTTAAGGCAAGGTACCTATAGGTTAAGTAGGGTAGATGTAGTACGCAGGGAACAGGGAATTGCGACTAAACTATTTGCGACCACAGATAATATTAGTAAAGTGACAATAACGCAAGAATTGATTTTTAACAGTTATTAATTGACCCGCCAAAAATCAATTCTTACGTTACTCCGACTGTAGCTCACATGAGGCGATTAATTTGTTAGCAATGGAACTATGGACGCGAGTATCTAAACTACATATGTTTGTTTTTCTTACTTTAACGATTTCTTCGTGCATATTGACAAAAAGACAAAAGTTTGACGGCATTCTGAAAATACAACCTCATTATAAATTTAAATCTGAGCTATATAATAAAAACTATATCAAGCGAAAGATAAGTATAATAGACGCCTCTAAATTTAACATTTTTTTAAAAGGTTGGTCATTCAATAAACCATTTCAAATACAACTGTTCCACAACATCAGTAAAAGCATTTCGCAATTTTAGGTACTTTATGTTTAATTCAGCAAGCAAATTTATGGTCACGTTTACCACACACGACATGACATGATATAGGACTAGACGTATGTACAATGTATTATCCTATCACGTGTTATAACCGTGACCCTTCATATGCTGGCTCAGAGCCGCTTCGTCTACAATCCTATTTTGTTACCTTTTTAAATCGTCATGTCGTCAGCATACTATTTCTAAATCGTCACCTTCATTACTCGTCTTCACACCTCCACATTACTATCTTGACTACATTCCCAGATCATCTACATTCCTATTTTGACCACAGAGCCAGCTTGTCAACAGTATTGCATCACCCATTATCCTACCTGTCTTCTATTAAATTACGAGTAGACAACTATTGCACTTTTCATTTACTTGTGTATTGCTTTTTTCTAACTGAAAAGTTTTGTTGGCCTGTCATTTTGACTACCACCAATGCCAGAACTGTGGACCATGCAGGAACGCGGACGAATTATTTTTAGTTGGTTCAATCAATGTGCCGATAAAGGAATGTTAACGAATCAGAATAGTTGACCGAAATAGGATTGTGGACAAAGCGGTCCTGAGCCCATATTATGTTTACAGTTAGTTACTTTGAAGGTTCATTTCATTTTAGTACTGTGTAGGTATATACATTTGACTGCACCTTTTATTTCCACATTATTTCTGTTGTACACAAGTTCGGACCACCGCTAAATTTAATATTGAAATCGAATCTGTGTATGATCATATCAATGAAAATTTATAACAGTCCAATTTATAACACCCCCATCTTAGTCAAAATGCCATGAAACTGCATTTTATGTTGTCCTTGATGACTACGGTGTTTCATAAGTGAGCGGTTCTTATGCCTATAAAACCAATATTGATCCAATATTCTTTCAAGTATGAAAACAATGTGTAACCATAAAATATCTTTATTACCTACCTATAACCTTTCTTAGCATTAAAAGTGAAGTGTCTATCGAATATCGGCTGCCACACACTTTTTTTCAGAACTTTGTACTTGCAAGCAAAAAAGGACTGTATAACGTTTTCATAATGAAAATTATAACTACGCCATGATTTCTTCTATTTTATTCAGATAACGTAAGACACAGTATACGTAAACATGGAGACGGTAAAAAGTACATAAAAGAGCTGCTCCCTTAAGTAGTGATCTGAAGAGGTAGTAGATGAGAGGGGTCTTGGGGGACTTTCAGTTTATGATTCCTGCACCATCTTCGTACTACGCCATAATTGATCTAGCTCCATATACAAATAATTGGTGTATAGATAATTTTTTTTATTCTCGAAACTTGTGCCAACACATTTATGTACGTTTCCGTTGCAGAAATAGGTAAGTTGATAAAACGTGTGGTCACGTTTTCGTAGCTCAGAGGATTATGTTTAAGACATACGTAAAAATTGCGTTTATTTAGCACAGAATAGGGAATTATCTAGCCATCAAATTTTATTGAAATCTGTCAAAACAAAATTCGAACACATAAAAGACTAAAATCAAAGGACTCAATTAAGCATCAAAAACTAGATGTGCTGCTCATCTTTGGATAATTTCTATGAAACATCTGCCGAAGTTTACTAAGTAACTCCACTTGACGTGAGTCGACTGAAGTGAAACAAACAGCTGACAGTAAAACGACTGTAAAATGACCACCCTTGTCGCATTCTTTTACGACTGATTACTTCCTCAACCTCGTATCTCTTGCAATATCCATGTTGAAAAGTTATCTTTAAGTTAAACTGGATAGAGTCGAATTTGTAATGAAACAAATTGAAATTGAGAGAAATGCGAAATTAAAAGAACAATCCAAAGAATTATACTAGTCTTCCTTGTCAGCAATACACCTTATGTTTTAGACATGAAAGTATACTATCGTGTGGTTGAACTGTAAGTTGGTTTTACAACATTCGGTTTTCAATGCTTTTTATACAATGTTGGGTTTTACGGGTAGTAAAAGGTTATAATGGTCGGAATCTATGTCACAGTTGGGAGTGATCGTAAAAAGGGTATATTGAAAACTTGCATACATGTGATGGGTTGGCTACCATATTAAAGAAAATATGGCGGGCGTGAGACATTTTCACTGTTTGGTTAGGGGTGAAAAAGTGGATATCATTGTTTATAATGAATATGTGGTTTCTGCTTGTAATGCCTTACGGGGTTTCTGCATTAATTTATGTACAGTTAATGGGACATTCTATAATAATCACCTTTTTGTAATAAGAACCTAGTTTTGTTTTGATATTCTGAAGTCTCCTTTTTTGGGTCGGTTTAAAATAACCAGACATAAGCCGTGTTTAACGTAAGTTTTAGAAACGTGAAGGTTCTTGTGAGCAGGATTTTAGTCTACTGTAGTGTGGGCGATAACTCTTATCGAAAAATGTTGCTTACTTAATAATTAGGTACCTATGACTCTTCGCGATAGTGCTAACTTTTTTACAGATCATCATTTTCCTAACGTTTGTCCCGTGCTGTGGCGAGATCCGTTCTGCTTTTCTCTTTCCACTTTGCTCTATCCAGCGGCTATAGCACGCTGGCATTTTTATCACTTGTCACTACGCCTGTCATTCATGAGTATGCGACCGTACTATACAGCTGCTGGACATCGTATTTAACTAACCCACAAACGTTTGAATCTTTGGTGATGACATTGTTGAGCTATCGCTGCCGTGATTTCCCCTTTCTCACACATACACTTGACTTTTAATAATTTTTCACAGATAAAATATTTAAAGAATGACAAAGAGATTGTTAGGATTTTTAAAATCATAAAAACTATACATGGAAAGTATAAATGCACCTACAATACCAATTTAACGTCCAATACAGTTGTGAATGTGAAACAATTGAAGTGACCGCGGCCGCTGATCGCCGATGACGAGTCATGCGTTAGCGGATGCATATTCTGCGGGGCATTATTCAAATGAAACTGACTGTATTTTAAACGGTTTTAAATGACAATTACCTACAATACTTACTACACTAGGGGCCTGTCACAGTGTCCACGTTAAGTCCTGAATAAGCTACTTGCCACTTATCTGACGAACACAGTCATCGTTGGCGTTTCACAATCTTCAAATAAGTTTAACTGGTAGATAAATGCTAAGTTTAGCAGGAAGTTTTATATGGCAGTTAATTTATTTGTTAATTAGCTATCCAATACTTTACTCAGACTTTGTGAAACAGGCCCTAAGTTGCAAAGAAAACGATCACTTTAAAACGCTTTGCACCATACATGGTGGTTGTTATTTCTTGTAGAAAATCTTTGTAGTTTAATACATGTTTTCCTCCGTCCAATTATCTTCCTAACTTGCGTTATCTGATATAATTACAATCTAATTCAAAATTTACATCTCTATTATGTAAAGGGTCGCCACTTCCGACCGTTACCAGTCCTTCTGTATTATCTGGTCCTATGAGGCGGCCTGCCTGCTGCCCTAGACCAATAACATCTACACACATAAGCGATTAAATACCTAATATCATCAGGCGAACTAGTAATCTGTGGGTCCCTTAAGAATTATTTCATTGGCGCGATATGATAATAAGGCCTTCGAGTCTAGTCGATAGTGACCGTGCCTGTACGTAGCAGGGGGGCGCGGCTTCGAATCCTGGTATGGGCATTTATTTGGTTGTTTATCATAACTATTTTTCCTGACTTAAGAATGTTTTCTACGTATATAAGTATTTATATCGTCGTCTGGTACCCTCAACATAAACCTTTTTGAGCTTACTTATTGCCCCATTATATTTATTTATTTTAAGCTGATTGAATTGCTGACGAAAACGTATTTTCTACTCTATCTATTTTTTACAAAGTATTAGTACAACCCTGAGGCTCTCAGCAGAAACAATTATTCTGGCTCGGTATTTAAAATAACCTGCACAGACTCTTATTGTCTTAACATTAAAATTGATTTTAGATCATTTTGAACATCTCGCTAGCATAGTCAACAGCATCCGGCCAAGAGCATGTCGGGCCCTGCTCAGTGTAGGGTTCCGTAGTTACCCGCCTGTCACAATAGGCTGCCTTGAACGAGGCGGACTTAGTAGCATCCTGTGTATAACAAGCAAAAGGGAATACCTTTGCAGCACTTTTAGCAAAAATATAGTTTTCACTGAACGTATTTACTCAGCTTAAAGGATAATTCACGTTAGACCGGGCCGGGGCCGAGCCGGAACTTCTAGCGCTGCGTTTTCTATGGCAAGCACCACGTGATCACCGATCAGCCGTCATAGAAAATGAGGTGTTGGACGCCTCAAGGAGGTGTCGGACGACAAAACATGGCTAAAAGCGTTTCAAGATTCGTTTTTCATTAGCTGCATACTTCCACGATAGTTCACTGCATAATGAGCTATCAATATTACACTTTAAACAACATTACACAACAACATAAAAAAAATCTCGATAAGTCATCACCATCTTGAATCTCAACAACCCCCACCTTTTAGCTATTGTAAAGTTAAAAATAACGTTCAAAATGGAGCTGACATCTATCATTCATCCCTCAATTATCCAATACCCTCGGATATGACGACGGTCTGTAGGAATTTCTGTTCACGAACGGTCCAATAGGTCCTTATTGCATTAATTTTACAACGCATATTATGTTTTCAGGGTCAATTGGAACGGCCGAGGATGTAAACAAATAAATTTACTGTACCCCACAATTTAGTGTATGATAGTAACGATTTATATAATATACTATTAAGATTACTACGAAGATTGAGGTGTTTGGTTCAAATCCCGTAAGGTTACTTATGTCTGAGTATTTTTTTCTCTGTATTGAAAAATATCGGTCTATTATAGAAGTTTATCGCCATCTAGTACCGATAACACAAACGCATTATTAAGCTTACTGTAGGGCTAGATCAATTTGTGTGTGATCAAACCTTTCCCATCACGGAACAATGGTGTTTTGGGCATTTGGGAGGAATGCGTGGAGCCGAAGGGGCCCTTTTGACACTTCAATGAAATATAAGGGGTAGGTACATTATTTTATAATTATTATAATTTTTCTATTTCGAGTTTGAAATCACCGAACATAAGCTAACTGACCGAGCGTTATCGAAGGTGTCTGTTTAAGCTGGGGCCAACATTCTTTCGTATTTTCTCATTTCCCAACCGATTCTCTTGCAGTTTTGTGAGCAGGTTTGGTCGTCAGATTTATTCTACCGTTTCGTTTTTTGGAAAATATTCAAAATGGCGGACATTGGCATAAAATACTTAAGCGCCAGTGGGGTCTATGGAACTTACGACTATTATGAGTTAGTATGACTCAACAAAGTAAGTATTTTTTTATTTCTTATGCTAATGGCGAGGTGTATAGCTCACAATGTACCTAATAAATTAAATATCGGACTTCAAATTTCTGTCTACTTCAATAAAAGATACACATTCAAAATTCGAATATGTGTCTAATTTGATATACATATTTAACTGTATTCAAATGTACAAAATATTAATTTAAATTTATGATATCACATATTTTCTTCTCTCTATATTGCGATCTATTTGAGGAGACACTCATTATATTCGTACATCGCTTCGCATTGAAATGGGTACTTTAAGTACTGGATTGGAATGAATGGAATTGAACGATTTGAATGGACGACGTGTACTCTCCTTGATTGCATTTAAAGCCGGTATTTGCTTAAGGTTCTCCTGAAAATCGTTCTCGACCAATGATGTAAACGGCACGAACATTATAATACAACTTTATTTTACTTAAAAAACCGATTTCACAGTTATTTTGGCATTGTTCCAAACTTTAAAAAGGTTATTGGTACTCAAAATGTTACTACAGTGACTAGAGATGTTCTTTCGTCTACTATTTATTTTTATTTTCTTTTTGTATTACTTATTTGATAAATCTTAATGTATAAAAAGTACTCTAGTAGTAAGAATCTTTAGTAATTTATCGAATACAACCTTGAATCAAAGAAGACAAAAAGCTTATAGCAATACCTACTGTATAAACCATTTCTCACAGCAAATGTTTATACTTAGGTTAAGTAACTTTTTAAATATTGTGTTTTCTGTACTCGCTATTGTGGCAATAAATATATCTTCTTTCTTTATTTCTTTCTACTTGGCGTTCGTTTTTATTGTAAATATGCAACTTCACGCTACGCTAGAATTTGGCCATACCGTAAAACTACCCAACTCTAGTCCAATACTGCAACTATGGTCCACAAGTTCAAAAGGAAATTAAGTATCTATACCAATGTTCCTTGTGGTTTACTCCTAGTTTTACCTTCCATTTATAAACATACTTTGCCTTAGAACTACAAAAATATAGTAAAATACACACCTGAACGAGAAAAATTGAGTTTATTTGTGGACCATAGTTGGGAGCTTTGGACTATAGTTGGGTGGTTTTACGGTAGCACTCTGTGTCCGAAAACGTCGGAATTAAAGTAAACTAAAGTAATTTACCATAGCTTTTTTGTTTTACGAATAAAAACCCCAGAAAAAAACAATAATCAGATAACAATCAAATGGCCTGAAAGGTTATACTATTAGACTAGACACGCAAACCAATGGATACTATTAGAGATTATCACGTGTGTTGTCGAACGAGGCTAGATTTACACAAATTACGCTTCAAATAGTTTTCCGAGATCTAAAAACAAAAGGTCTGATTTCACAACGATACCAAACAGGGCACGCCGACTAATTACGCAAATGTAACAGGGTTTGGTCTAATATCCGTGAAAGCGTGTTGATTTTTACAAATGGAAATGAATATTACCACTCCGCCATATTGGATTACACATGTTTAACTAATTATAATAAGTAGTCAAGTGTGTGTTTGGGGATTAGTTTGTTTAGCTTTCCGATTCGATAGACTGAATGTTTAGTTGTGTTCGATTGGATACGTCTGCGCTGTTTTGTGTTGCTCGTAATCTGATGTTATTTGTAAACAACACTATCGATCAAATGATCCTTATTACTTATTCAATTATTATTTTATTTTAAAGTAAATTTAAAGTCTGTCTTAGTTGTAACTGATTTTATTAAATTCAAAGTACTCCAATCTTAACAATAAGTCTGCACTGATCAAGTGCTGGCACTTAGAACCGGACAAGAAATGAGCGGATTGGCGTTTAAATACTCGCCTGTGATTGGCTGGTTAGAACCGGACTTAATTATTGTGACCAAAAGATTGTAAAATATGAAATTATTGTTTTTAAAATCACAACACTACAGTTAATCAGAGGATAAACAATACGTGTATTTTTCCCAATTTTGTTTCCTTTTTCAGTTTTTAATTACTTACTCCTAGAGAACTTATTTTTAACTCATTCTCCTATTGTAACCCTTACTCCTAACTCCTTTTTTAAACGGACATAAGGGTGTCAAAAATTATTAAAAATTGACCCCTGTCATTTTGTTAAAAACATCCTAAATCATAGCGGGAAATATATTCCCTCTGCCTTATAATGGGTTAAAATTCAATTCTGGTACAATATAAAGTCCCAATTCGCATTGTGTCAAAGCAAGGTCTATTTTTGGGTAATAGACCTTATTGTAAAATAAGAGCAACACTTTCTGTGGCATTAAGGTTCCTTTAGCACGTTGAATTTAAGTTAATTTATCTGTTAGGTAATGTCATGAAATGGACTGTCATGTCATGATCAACATTTTCCCCTAGTCTCTTTTAAGTACTATGACATAGCCGATCGATATACGGTATGTAGCAGATATGTCACCAATTTGTGTAATGCTGCGTGGGTAAGCATAAAAATCTACAAAATCTAAATTGAATTGAGAGCATCTCCTTAATTTAAATCGAAAAGAGTACCGATATGGATGAAGCTTTTAGAAAGTTTAAACTGTTAAATATTAATACCAACGCAATTTCGATGAATCTACCGCTGCGTAATCACCTCTTCCAGAGTCCTCCTCAGTTGCTCATTGGCAGATGTACTCACGCTCTGACTCGCAAAGTCCCCCTCGTCGGTACTGAAATCAACCCGCGGCGCCCCCGATGCCAGGTCAGGTGCGGGCATCGGATCCGGCGACGTGGCGGGCAGATCTCGCACCGAGGTGGAGTCCGCGCGAGCAGAGAGAGCCTCCTGGCGAAGCCGATCAAGTGTCGCGTCATCCAACCGCTTTAGCCGCTGAATGACGCGCACCTGATCCGATAATCGTTGCTCCGATACGATGATGGTAGGTTCAAGAGCCTGAAACAGAGGAAGTATTCTCGAGCGATACGCGGATAGCTGTGTTCCCCCCTCTGTAGCCCCATAGTAGGCGCGCATGACGTTCTCATTCATGGATTGAGACCATCGCATGCGACGCACTACACCACCGGCAGCGGGAGCCGTGGGCGGGGCAGGATGTCCCGCAGGCCCCAAGCGTGCCGGCAGCGGTAGATACTTAATCTCAGCGACTCGCGTAATAAATATTGACGGAAGGCTTGCAGAGTCAAGTCGTGAGGAAAAACGTGTAGTATTGAATCAAATATCGGATAAAATTACGTGTAAGCTTAGTAGAATTTCGTGGATAAACGTAATGGATTCGAAAGTCCTCTGTTTTTTTCAACAGCGGTAGCTCTAACTTCTGAACATATATATGAAAATGGCAACTATTGGCCCATAGATAAATATCTTATAAACTAGCATACATATTATTATATAATATATCTAAAAACACTCAATTATGACTGCGATGCAGTTCGCAACACCGCACCTATGACATATATGCACAATAGTACTTGATACCTACCTAAGCAGATATTTTTTCTTTTTGTAATTTCTGAATTAAATACTTAATAAATGGGGAGGCATGTTTAGTGTAGGTAGTATTTGTATTTGTGTTGTATAAGCGCTGGTGGACTAGCGGTAAGAGCGTGCGACTTGCAATCCGGAGGTCGCGGGTTCAAACCCCGGCTCGTACCAATGAGTTTTTCGGAACTTATGTACGAAATATCATTCGATATTTACCAGTCGCTTTTCGGTGAAGGAAAACATCGTTAGGAAACCGGACTGATCCCAACAAGGCCTAGTTTACCAGAGGGCTTGGAAGGTCAGATGGCAGTCGCTTTCGTATAAACTAGTGCCTACGCCAAATCTTGGGATTAGTTGTCAAGCGGACCCCAGGCTCCCATGAGCCGTGGCAAAATGCCGGGACAACGCGAGGAAGAAGAGTATTTGTATCGTGGCTCCCGGATCTTAATACACCTTTACCCATGTAAAGATATTACTTGTATACGTTGCTTTTTTACTTTTGTATCACTGGGTAGACTATGCACGCGCCGAGACCACTCAGCGGCCGCTATCAAGACTTCAAGAGGATACAGTATTGTTGTTTAGCGGTTCTGAGGTAACCTTTTATGTTTTATATACTCGTTTCATGTTAATTATGGACAACAGCGAGCTACTATCTTTTTGTAAATCTATCGATATACATGTGAAACCGTTTTCTGTGCTGTCAGAGTACAACCAGTATTTTAAATCCAGACATTGTCCTTCTACCAGTGCCGCGTACTATGCTAAAATTATTTTTTATCTTTATTTATTAATGCTGCTTTCAATATTAAAAATATCCAATAATATCCTGATTTTATCTGAACGCTGATTTGAAAATTGAAGTATTGATTTTTCTTCCATTTCCAACCGACTTCGTTTTGTTAATCAAAAAAAATCCTTATAGGTATCTCTTTAAAAGCTTTCACCATATTCTATCACATTAAAAACAATATTATTCTAAACACCCTATAGTCTAGAGCACCCTAAACCGGCGAACATGTATGAGGAATGTTATGAAGTGAAGGAAGCAAATGAGGTATGTCAAGATCGTACCAAGTGGAAATCCGTGGTCTCTGCTCACCCCTCCGGGCAATAGGCGTGATTATAATTATGTATGTGGGTATGTAAAAGCATATTCTATCACTTTAAAACCTACCCACAGCTCGGCCTACAATGAGAGCTCTCATAAAAATTGTTTTGTTAGGTACACACCGCTCTGAAGTCTTATTAATATGCTAATTAATGATAACATGACTGAACACTTTATACCACCATTACCTATTCAATTTCATATTATAAATAAGTCAGACTTTAACACGAATTTTTAGATTTAAAAAAGAGATGGTTTTATAATTAAGACCCTATAGGCAAAAAAAAAATATTGATATGACTCATTACAATCCCATTACTCTTCGTACGTTGCCTCTTCATATGATTTTACGTACAGTCAGCATCAAAAGTAGCGGATCAAACAAGGTTTGAAAAGTATCTCCCATTCTGTGACAGCTTAACAAAATGTGGTGGTTCTATATGTAGAACAATGAAGACTTTAAAAGATATACTTTTGAACGTAAATTTTATGGATTTATCAATATTTGGAAAAGTTATCTGGAATATCAGATACTTTTGGAGCGTTGTTTCATCCGCTACTATTGATGCTGACCCTACATACCTATATAACATATTTCGATGTTAAAATACCCGATCTTGATTCCAGAAGTGTACTGCGTTAAACTACTGCTGTCGCCATCTAGCGGTGAATAGATTCTTAAACAAAACCATTTAGTATAAGGTAATTCCGGTAAGCGTCGCTACTTTCTAAAATTAGATAAATTATAACTGTACGCTCTTAATTGGACTAAAGTAACACATTTATTTCAAGAAATCCCTCTATATCAATCAGAACATTATTATTGTTAAAAAATATTTAGGCGAATTACCATGTTTGACTTATTTTCGAAAGTTTGCATTGTATACGTAGGTTTTTCAGGAGTCCGTCAGTATGCGCCGACCGCTCGGCGCGTCGTAACGTATGACGGGAAAACTGCGCTTGTTTTTACAATATTAATAAGAAAATTAGTTAATCGTACGTGTTATATGGCATCGGATCGGTGAAATTGGATTATTGTGAAACTTTGTGAGGAGAAAAAGGTAAGTTGACTATTTTGTGGCGTTATTGGTAACTGTTTTGATACACCATTATAACAGTAAAACAACAGTATCCCAAGAAGTTTTAAAATAACATATATAATTATGATATGGGGTATAAAATTGTGAAAAGTGTTCTAAAAGGTATCAAAATTAATTACCTATCAAACATACATCACACATAGGTTACATCTAATATAAACATTTCTTTTACTATTAAAACAGAACTATTACCACTCAATTTTTACATTTTTATTAATCACTATTGTTTTTTGTTTATTAGCAACGTTTATTAGATTAAGTTTGATCAGCCATCTAGTGGCAAGTAGAAACTTCACCTCCCCAGATATTGCCACCTAGCGGTGAATAGACAGAAGCTTGTTTCACAACATCGCCAACAGGTGGTGTGACTGTTAGAGGATCTGTAACTAGTGGCTCTGAGCTGTAGACCTTTAAAATGAATACTTGTAGGGTTCCTCCATTTTGAAAATTTTCTATCGACAAATACAATCGTTTTAATCATGGAACCTACTCACAAAATCATGATAATTGGTTGAGAATTGCGACTTGTAGATATCTGGACCGGACATATGAAAGCATTTTTGCCCAAGTTGAAACAGAGTCGTAGACCTTCGCTAACGCTCGGTCAATAACAGGACTAATAATATATAATAAGTTTTAGACATTGTTGATGTTTATTCTTTTCTTGTTATTTCATCAACAACATTTTATTATTTCAACTATTAAAACACTATTGGTGTAATTTTTTAATTTCATTGTTACAGGAGAAAAACACGCCAAAATGGTAAGATGACTTGGATCTAAATATCTACCTTATTTTTTTAAGAGTAAACCAAAATCCGCAGAGTAAAATTTTATAGTTAAATTTTGACAAGTGAAAACTGATGCTGTTCGGCACCATACGTTTTATGGTAACTGGATTGTAAAACTTTGTACAGTCGAGTTCATAAATATGTATACATGTCTTCACCTTAATCCTTTGCGATAAGGTGAAAAAATGTACGCATAAGTATGAACTCGAGTGTAAACTTGCCGCCAGTGGCGTGACACTCCTACTTTCGGGCATTGTCGGCTCCGTCCAGCTCAGCATTGCTGCGAGCAATTTATTAGGCTTGGCACAACTTGACGTCCCTATGCGTGCACTACTACAGATAAGTTAATTATTTGAATTTTGACAACCCTAAATAGCCGCAAGGCCATAAATTAGAAATGGACAGCATGATTCATCTCTGAATCGCTGTCAAACTTCGTTTTTGTAGGAAGTGTTTTCTTTACGCTAGTACTATTATTTATTCTGTGTTGCCGTGTAATATACTTTGCGAGTACGAGTACCTACGAGGCCACACGTCATCTAAAGATGGCAATCAATCGACATTGGTCAATATGGTAATTTCTAATACTCGCTTCCGTACAATAAATTATTTGTATTTATGTTGATACTGTAACTACGCGATTAGGTTTAATATATATATTGTCTGAGTACTTACAACTACTTTTAAGATAAAATACAACGTCATGATAGAGCTTTAACGCTTTAACTCTTGAGTCTTGACGGTATCAGTTATTTAGATCTTCTGATGACTGTAATTTGCAAGTAAGTGCTCAAAATCTTAATTTGATAAAATTATGTAAATTTTAGTACTGTATATGTATGTTGTATATGTAAGTAATAGGGAAGGCTATATATTATTGTACAGCCGGTTAAATCGTCTAGATGAGATCTTTTTTTTTTATACTACGTCGGTGGCAAACAAGCATACGGCCTGCCTCCGTAGCCTATGTACGCCTGCAACTCCAGAGGAGTTACATGTGCGTTACCGACCCTAACCCCACCCCCCTCGTTGAGCTCTGGCAACCTTACTCACCGGCAGGAACACAACACTATGAGTAGGGTCAAGTGTTATTTGGCTAGGGTTTTCTGTAAGGTGGAGGTACTTCCCCAGTTGGGCTCCGCTCTAGATCTGGAATAACATCCGCTGTGCTGTGCCCTACCACACAAGGCAAGATGACATTCACATTGCCCATACCTCTCTTTATCGCTCCTTTATTAGCGATAAGGCCGCCTGTTGTATACCTCTGTCTTTTGTATTATATTTTATTGTAACTATTTCAGTACGGATTCGTGAACTATGCTCTCGAGCTGCTCGTGATGAAGACGTTTGGACAAGCGACGTGGGAGGAAATCAAGTAAGAAATATTTTAGCATTTTATGATAAAATTGTCAGTTTGATCTTTCTTCAGCCCTGGTTCACGGACGACGATGACTACTTTTAATCAGCTGGCTGATTCGAGTCGACTTTTGACTCAAAATATCTCCATATCGTTGAAAAAAATGAATAATTTCTTTAAAGTTTGTATGTATAGAATCGTATAATCACTTGTATACGAGCTAAACTGCTTGTATGACCGACTGAAAAGTCTGGATGAGTTACACTAAAAAATCTATAAAACAATATAAGAGCAGAAGGTAATTATATAGACAAGCATGATTGATCGCATGGGCATGACCATAGCGCGCCTCTTTTTACAAGCTTTTATTTAATTTGCAATGTGCCGATGGCACTCACTGCATTCGAGCGCCATTTGCATTTGTGCAGTAAGTGGAGTGCATTTCGTCCCTTGGTTAACAATCTACGATCAAATCTTGAAAGTTAAATTTGACCCTCTTCTCGGTTTCCGATGAAGCTGAAAATATGCATACTTATGTAAATTGGGTGACAATGCAATCTTATGGTATCATCAAGCTGATCTGATGATAGAGACAGGAGGGGACTATGGGAAGGACTATTGTTTCAAAGAACACAAGGTTGCCTGTTGAAAGAAAAGTGCAGTCAGCGATAAACGCTTGTTAATATTTAAAAAAAAAATTCTTGACAAAAACTTATCAATTCATAATTCGCTTGATTTGACATTTTCGCATAAGCATGGCATGACTCGTAATTTAAACGGCTGTTGTATCAGACCCGATGTTCACTTCAAAATCGTGTATTACAGAAGAAAAGCCGATGTTGCGATGGAGGGCAGTTTCCTGGTGCGGCAGATATACGACGATGAGATCACTTACAACCTCATCACGGCTGCCGTGGAGATACTGCGTGAGTTCCACTAAATCTTCCATAAATTATTAACTTTTCATGAGTGACGGAATAGGTGTTTGTTTCATTAGTTATTCCTGCTGTGGTGTAAACAGTTCTGCAGAGAAGTACCTACATAAGTGCGTGTATATTTACAGTAACTTACTAAACCTAACTTCGCTTTAAATATCATGGCAACTAGTAATGTTATTCTTATTTACTTACAGAAATACCAGCAGACGCTATATTGGAATTATTTGGCAAGACTTTCTTCGAGTTCTGCCAAGATTCTGGATATGATAAAATATTGCAAGTGTTGGGCGCCACACCTCGTGACTTTTTACAGGTGACATTATTTTACTGATAACGTTTCCATAATAAACGGGTAAAAGAAAGAGAGATGAGTCGTTGCGTTAAGACAGACTACAGTGTTTTGCGTTATCAAATCGAGTATATCGGACTATTATGCATTGTTATAAACCAGTAAATAGGCCAATCAGCTTTCTACTTATTTTGTTTGTTCTGGCTAGGCTTTTGTTTAAGTCAGAGCCACTCTATTCTCCTTAAATTGAAACTCTACGCCAAAAGAACTAGCTTTTACCTGCATTTCCTAAAATAAAAGGGTAAATTAATACTAGAACCTTGTGTATTGTGTATGAGTTACGAGTAGACATAAATTTGAAGCATAACCATTAATATTTCAGAATCTAGACGCGTTACATGATCACCTCGGTACCTTGTACCCAGGAATGCGTTCACCATCATTCCGATGCACGGAGAGACCAGAAGACGGGGCGTTGGTCCTCCATTACTATTCGGACAGACCTGGCTTGGAGCACATTGTAATTGGAATTGTGAAGGTACGAGTAAGAACTTCATTTCTAACCTGTTGTTATTTAACTTTTAGCCAGGCGCCAGTAGCCAGCCCGGTCACGGCGGTAACCGTTCCAAATTCTCGATTAGTAGGTATATGAAATCTTAGAAAGACTAGTCGCCTTTGACCAACTCTAAAGGGCGAGCGGTACGTGCTTGCATCAACTAATTTTGCTCCCACATTGGCTGTTATAAAATTTTAGAACATGACAGGGACATTATGATAGGATTGATAGTCATTTATTATGTTGTCCCTGTCTCACGATGTTAAATAACATTTTATAACAGCCAATGTGGGAGCACCATAAAACAAAAATCAAAATATTTAATTAATTAATGTATTAACTGAGGCCAAAGCTTTCTCATTTAAAAGGCGCAGTGTAAAGGATGAGAACACCTTCCAACAGTTGTATTACAGTCGCGCCTACCACGCATGACTTGATGTAATATTAATAATATTATTATACGCTGACCCTCTACGCATCTAAGAAATGAGCGGCATGCTCGTTTTAAATTATGCACGATCAGCTCGATCGTGACAGGCATGTTGATTGACGTGGATGCGTGGTAATCGCACCGTTTTCACTGTCAAGTAAGGGCCTACAAAAGTACTACATATTGACGCTTTGAACGCTACGCCTATCGTGTGCTCGTCATCGTGAACATTGTCGGAATGCACGAAGGTTGATATTGGCCTGTATTCGCGCGCATCAGTTGACACTTTTGGCAGTCAAATGGTTAAGACACCTTTTTTTTTCAGACCGTAGCCAGCAAGCTTCACAATACAGAAGTGAAGGTGGAGGTCTTGAAAACCAAAGAGGAATGTGACCATGTTCAATTCCTCATCACGGAGACTTCTAATACTGGACGAGTATCCGCCCCTGAGATTGCAGAGTTTGAAACTTTATCTCTTGGTAAGACTATCATTGTATAAACATTTTAAAATATGTGAAAATGGTAATAACAGAGAAAATAAAAAGCATAATGATTTTATGGCTAATGAAAAGAGATATTAAATATTCATTGTTGTATTGTATCGTATTGTTAACAGTAGGTATATACAGCAATGCGCGTACAGAAATTGCAAAGGCACTAGGCCAAGCCTGTATCTCGGGAGACCAGTATACCATTTTGTGTCATGCCTTAAATTAAGTAGGTATATAAAGTTAAAAAATAAATATTGTACAAACTAATCTGGGTACTAATTGTCCCAACAGACCAAGCCTTTTTGAACGTGCACTGACATCAAGCCGATATTAATATTAGAATGATATTGGAATCATATCAGTTAGCTGTCATTTGCGCGTTTATTTCACTTAGACTAGTCCGCGCAAATATTAGTATGAGCAAGACGCCCGCACGAATGACAGATGGTAATAACAATGATATATTACATTATGGTTAAGATTTAATTTAATCCCAATAAGGCCTAGGCTCCATCTCCGTCAGCTAGCTTCCCCTCTGAATTGGAAGATCAGATGGCAGATGCTTTCGTAAAAACTATTGCCTACATCAATTCTTCGGTTCAGTTTCCAAGCGAACTCCAGGCCCCCATGAGATGCGCCAAAAAGCCAGGACAACGCCAGAAAGATGATAATGAGTTATGAATTAATATCACAAAAATACATTTTCAGAGCCGAAAGTCAGTCCAGCTACATTCTGCCGGGTGTTTCCATTCCACCTGATGTTTGACCGGGAGCTCAACATCGTGCAAGCCGGACGTACTGTGTCCCGTCTCCTGCCAAGAGTCACAAGACCTGGTTGCAAAATTACTGATGTTTTGGATACGGTAAGCCAGTGGAATAACCATCACAACATACATGTGCATGATTATATTACATAGGTCAGAAACAGGTTAAAAAAATTATCTCAAAGCACACACCGTATAGCAGTTCTACCAGATTTTTCGCACTTCTACGAGTAGCATTATGAGAAGTACCAAAAGAGAAGCGTTCATAAGCAACACAACTACTAAATATTTAATTCGTTTTGGCAGGTTCGACCACATTTAGAAATGAAATTCGAGAACATATTGGCACACATCAATACTGTGTATGTCCTGAAGACGAAGCCAGAAGAAATGAACATTACTGATCCACATGAGGGAATTGCTCCTCTTCGTCTCAAGGTAAGTAAAAAAAAAAAAAAATTATGTTTTGTTTGCGAGTTAAAAAAAGTGTAACTAAATTATAAATAATTACTTTTTGGAATCTGAGTCAAAAAAAGAAATAATAACTTCTCCAAGCAAGTTGATCATTAATGTTTATTTTCAGGGACAAATGTTGTACATCCCAGAAACAGATGTGGTCGTCTTCCAGTGCTACCCGAGTGTCACCAACCTTGATGACTTGACCCGGTACGTATTACCTAAATTTATGTGTAGGTTTGTTATTTCTGTACCTAATCGGTTGATAAATCGTGGATACATAAAATGCATTGTAATGTTCTACAACAGAACTTACTGTTCCATGAATTCATTCTTATTCTGGTGGTTATTTTTACCCACCTATAGAAGAATCAAAAAACTTTGAGCGTTTACAAACAGAAAAGTGAGACGACGTTTCTCTTGATTAAAAATGTAATATGACATCAACAATTTAAAAATTTCTTCTACTAATACGTTACAGAGCTTATGAGTGAAAAATCTACTTCTTCACTCGTATGTAGATTCGGCAGATAAAAGCTAAGATGCTAATACGGCAACGGTATCAATAATTAAAATTTTGTCATATACGGTGTCAGTCACAAACTATATTCTGCCAACAAAAAAAAAACAATGGTGCAACAGCAAATATCGTTTAATCTACCTACTTATTTAACATGTCTTTTCTTTATTGAAAGTTTGGTCTTTTCATTTCCGCAGCCGCGGCCTCTGCATCGCCGACATTCCTCTGCACGACGCTACTCGTGACCTAGTTCTGATGTCAGAGCAGTTCGAGGCCGACTACAAGCTCACCCAAAACTTGGAGGTGCTCACAGACAAACTGCAGCAGACCTTCAGGGAGTTGGACTCGGAGAAGCAGAAAACTGACAGGCAAGTTTACTTTTGCCCTTTTCATTTTTTCCTTGTGATTTGTTGCCAACTGATCATTTCCCTGGAGTCCTGAATCATCCTTATAAACCATGGCTTTATGGGATTGCACTATTGGTCGTTATAGATACATTATATTATACGGAGAAAATAAGGAGTAGTTGGTTAGCGTGGTATGGGTGTATTGGGCGTGTGATTAGGTAACGAACAAACAATTAGTATTAGGTATATACCACGGTTTATTTATTTAACCCTTTTATATTATCGAAGTTCGTCGACATAAAGGTTGACTCACGCTACACAGGGGCAGGGCCGGGCCGGAGCTTCCGGCGCTTCGTTTTCTATGGAAAGCATTACGTCATCACCGGAGCTCTGTAGTGGCCCGGTGCGGGCTCGGAGCGGAGACTAGCCGGTCATGCTATGAGCAAAAATCGGACTTCCCGGAGCCTCCGGGCCACCCGGTGACTCAATTCTTCCTTTCGGGTGATATTCCACTAGTCTAAGATCTTTGTCCAATGTGCATTGCGTCTCACTCTCTCATTAAGCAAAATGTCAGACGCAAATACACATTGGACCAAGATATTGGAAAGATGAAAAACCAGAATACCACCCTTCGCAATGTGCATGCTCGGATGTGTCGGTATATATTTGCCAAAATAAGAAGGTTACAAAATGTCATAAATTTGTTTGTTAAATATGGATGGTATAGCCAATACATTACTTGGTCGGGTTATATTTTACTCGGCGCAGAGAGAAGTTAATGAACAATGACTGTCAATCTCTATATGAAACCAAATTTCTGTAAATAAAGCTACACAATTCTACATATTGCCGGTTTTATGGAAAGCAATAAAAAAATAGTACTTATATTTATTTTAGTCACGCTGGCTCCACATTTTACTTGAGATAGTTGATAGCGCCAGACAAGTTGCCTAAGAATTTGTTACCAATTTTAATAGTTCCTAGATATTAACCAGTGTGTTAATTTTGTGGGCTTAAATGAAGTGGAATAAAAAAATGTTCAGAAGAAGCAGAGCTTTAAGAACTAAATACTGCCGTTTCGTACATATTGTTGGATTATCATATTATTGACAATGAAATACATTATATAACAAAAGAATAACGTACTATAAGTATATATAAGTCGTTACGTAGCCGCCTGTTGTCTGCCTCTACATTTAATCAATTGTTTGTTTTGTCTTTTCTTTTGTATCTTTTTACTGAGGTGTTCCAATAAAGAGTATTCTATCTATACATCTATCTATCTACGCAAGGTTTATTACAAGGGACTTAGTTAAGTATTTATTTGACCTATATATATTTCCCGAACAACGCGGTCTCCGTGAAGATTCGGTCTCTATTATTTACTTTTCCATGTTAGGTGTTACTACATGAAAGTCGCAACGGTCGCAACACGAGCGACTCGGATATATACGTCAAAATTATATAAGTTGCATAATGTCTTGATTTATTTTGTGAAATACGGAGGTGTTGCGGAAATGTAATTAAGTCGGATTATATTAAATGAGACATTTAGTAATGTTACTGCTTGTAAAAATTATTCATTAATGAGCATGTAGGTTATAATTAATATAAATATACTATTTTTTTCTCATATTCCCACGTATTACTTTTCATTTCGTACGAAGTTATATATAATAAAATATCTCGTTAATAAATTTGTAGATTACGGGAAACCATTTCTTTTACTTAATTTAGAGTCCAACTGATCTTCTGTAAATCTGCCTGCAGAGAGTACGAACATCATATTTCAGTGCAGTTATTGAATTACTCATAAAGGTGCCTATATTTCATTTGCAATCTGTCGTTGGCGATATTATTGCTAACTGCTCGCGTACGATGCATTCTCCTGAAATAGATAGGCCATACATTTTTTCAGGCTGTAGAGAGCAGCACTAGCATGTATTATAAACCTGACAGTAACTTATGCATACTATGCCTTAAACAGTTTTTTGACAAGTTTTCACTATGGCATTGATGCATCAAGGCGTTTTGGTTACAGATGGTCTAACGCGAAACGCGAAAATCGAAATTTCGTTACCTATCTGCCTCTCTGTCTATCGAATATGCAAGAATGATGGAGGCAGAAACCACAATTTAGATTTTTCCATTTCGCGGTAGGCCCCGTGTGTGTTAGTATCGCCCTCTACGCAGAGTTTTGCGTAATATTCCCTATTTTATGCCCATTATTACTGTAACTACTGAAATAATACAATAATACTCTTCGTATGTTTTATTGTTCTTAAATTAATGATTAAGATGTGGAACGCATAATTTCGTCAGGGGGAAGCCTATGTGCCTCTCTTTCGCACAAAGATAGATCGCGCAGTGATAGAGAGGCGAATAGATGAACTAATGAAGTGTATTGTAGTATCGTAAGTGTCAGGATGTCAGGACGATGATAGCTATTTATAAGTTTTATAACGATATAAATAGCTATCATGGTCCTGACATCCTGACGCTTACTCCAAGTTTTAGTACCTTTTTTGTACTATTTGGTACATGATATCAAAAAAATTGTACCTCGCTAAAAATCGAGAAAAAATATTGAAAATAATGTGGTCAGCTATTCTGACGTCAGGTCGACAGGCCCAAGTCCAGTTCTCCTAGCTGTAGGCGTTATATTGAATTCATCTTTTGGCAAAGATTTAGTACCTAATTTGTACCTTTCATGGTGATTTATTTTACTTTGACTTACCAAAAAAAAGTTACAGTTAGAATAAACTTTGTATGCGCACAGCGGTGTAGCCACTCAATGTGAACCGGGCCTTCAATATAGTTCAACAGTTAATATTTTTGGCTAAAACAGTTATCTATTTTACGAGGGGTCCATAGTAGTTGTTTAACCAATACAAAAATGAGAAGTGGAAATCTTGAGCGTTTCGAGGGCTTTAATTTTTTTCTAACGAGACAGACAACATTTATTTTAGTACATATGGTGCTACTTTACCGCACTAGGGCGGTAATTAGCACTTTACGCGCCTATGTCGAAAATTTAAAGTGCCATATGTACTGTAAAACGTTGTATATGTGCGAATAGATAATTGGCAACTCGTTTCGATTTAAAACACTCCTTTCGGTCGTGTTTTAATTTACTGCCACTAGTTGTGAATTATTGAACTCGTTATGAATTAATGTATAATTACCACACCAACGCGAAAAAATACTTAAACTTCAAAATCATCACAAGTCGTCGTCGTCGTTAATTTTACATTCCTAGGTGATAAAATATTTCAGATTTGAACGAAATTACTTTGCAACTCTTGTGAATAAAATGTAACTTTCCCATCCGTTTTTAAAGAATAAAGAATGACGGCAATACATGCGAAAGACCGACTATGACTGTTATCCACCTAATCCCAGCGCCATGCTTAAAACAATCCACCATTTTGAGAATAATATGGTTAGCTATAATGTTTTTCCGCCTCTCATTTCTTGAAAATATAAGTAATTATGTTGAAACTCAGTAAGAGTTGCTGGAGAGATGCTATCTAGCAACCCTTACGGACTTGTACTCCCTATGTAGCTATTTTTTAATACTCGTAAGTACAAATAAATGCAAAAAAGCAGTTACTTCTTTTACAGTGAAATATCCATTAACTATTATAACTTTTTAATATTTTGTGTTCTACGTTATATCGATATATGTGTACCAGAAGTCGATAAATGAGAACTCTCTATGACAGTTCAAGAATGCCACAATAATTCCGGTCTCTGTTAATAATAGTTTGCCACCTTATTGACGTGCATTTTTACATATAAACAAATAGAATAAACATTTATTGAAATTATCCCCCTTAGACGTGGCTGCTACAGTCTTCAGGATTTTGTTTGCCGTGTGATCATCGCTTTCCGGTTGCAGCTTGGTGCCATCGAGGAATGTCCATGGTATATGAAAAAAGAAAAATGTTTATAATACCATTCTATAGAGGGCATATAATTACTACTAGAGGGCACCTTTAACCTTATTTTGGCAATGTTAAATATCCTTACAATTAATGATAGTTTTCAGTAGCTCATAATTGGGTAGTTTCTCCACTTGTATCCCCCCTGCAAAGAAACTTGTTTGCAGGCCCTCCTGGTCAGTTATCTGGGTAGCTTACTGTTAGGGTATATACCTGTAGCTTGAACCTTAAAAAAATTAAAACATTTATAACAGGAGATACGATAAATACACCAATTATTTTACACTATTGAAAACTGCAACTAATTCGTTCGATACGTTTTGGAGATATTTGGGTACATTCATTTGTAAGTTCAAACATGCCTCCCATTACCCTACACCCTAAATTCATCCAACGAAATAAAATGTTCCGTAGGGTATACACGGTGGCCCACTTAGATCGTTACGAAGATCTGTTCCTAGGAATCATGCCATTGATTTTCATAACAAGAAAAACTGCATTCATACATTTGTAATATATAAAGACGGGACAATACGAGTAACACCTGCTTTGTATCTATTGTTTTATTTTTGAAGATTCTATACCTATGTTATAATTATCACCTATTAAGTGTTGAAATTAACAAAATTAAAGCAATCTTAGTCAAACAAGCATATTGTTATACTTTCTCTTTCACACATGTAAACTATTGAATGAAAAACAACAGCCCATATGTAAGCCCATATAATACCTAAGCCCTAACTCGTAAAATACTTGTCAAGGAGAAGTTATATTCTGATCTTCATGAACACGTTCCATTTCAACAAATAGCACTGTTTAAATGCAAATATAAAAACCGGCCAAGAGCATGTCGGGCCACGCTCAGTGTAGGGTTCCGTAGTTACTCTTCCGTCACAATAAGCTAAACTGGAGCTTAAAGTATAGTAAATTGGTAACCAAGGGATGAAACGGTACCTTTCACCCGAGTTAAACAAATAGGCAAATTTGCATAATCAGTACCTAATTAAAGTAAGTCTTTTTTACTATGAAGGGGAAACTTTTTGCGATAACTCAAAAACAGCTAAACTGATCATATCCGCTATAGTTTTCATTTAATGTCTTTCTTAAGCTCTACTTCCAAGATTTTTCTCATATTTTTTGGACCTATGGTTCAAAAGTTAGAGGGGGGGGACACATTTATTTTTTCTTTCGCAGCGATTATCTCCGAATATATTCACTTTATCAAAACATGTTTCTTGAAAACCCCTATTAGTTTTGAAAGACCTTTCCAACGATACCCCACACTCTAGGGTTGAAGCGAAAAAAAAATTTCACCCCCACTTTACGTGTAGGGGAGGTACCCTAAAAAAAATTAAATTTTTAATTTTTATTGTACGACTTTGTCGGCTTTATTGATTTATACAACGTGTCCCAAAACTCAACGATAAGCCGGCACCAGAGGATGGAGCTGCTTATGATTAGTCGAGAAAAAATAAGGAAAAAAATATATCTCAATTATTTTAGAAATTACAGAAAAAAAATGAAATTCATTGAAAATCGACATCCCTAATGGTATTTTTAACGACCATGTCTACAAATATTCAAATATTACTGTTTTTTATTTTGTTTTTGGAAACTTCAGTAGCCCTGCTATCTAACACAGTTCTTAAAAATACCAAAATACATGTAGTTTTTACACAAAAAATAATCAAAATTCATTTTGTCCCTACAATTTTGAAAGATTGTTTCTTACAGTCCACTTTCAATCATCATGGTGTAAAAAAATAGTATCGACACCACTATGGCAATTATTTTTAAAAGTTGACGCAACTAACCAAGATTCCAAAATGGTATAATACTTTGGGAAACCTAGTCACAACAAAAAACAACGAATTTTTAAACAAGAACCGACATTTTTAAATGTTGATATTAATCACTTTTGAAAAGGGTTGTTGTTGCAAGTTTTAAAATTTCAATGGAAAATGTGGGTAGTTAATACAGTTTTCAAGTCAGTACACTCTGATCCTTTGTTCGCTGTGCACCGTTCCGTATTAATTGATGTGGCTCTCATACTAACAACTCTTGGCTTTGCTTTTTGGACTGGTGATCTGCAAACTGTACTGACCTGGCATTATTTTGGACTGTGATTGTGTTTTGTGTATTGGACTTTTTCCGTATTCTGTAATTTAAAAAAAAAGGAAAAAAAATTGTACCATTTCTTTGCATTTATTCAACATTTTTCAACAACAAAAATCCTTTTTTGGGTACAGTAAAAGTGATTACCGCCAACATTAAATAATGTCGATTCTTGTTTAAAAATTCGTTGTTTTTTTTGTGACTAGGTTTCCTAAAGTATTATACCATTTTGGAATCTTGGTTAGTTGCGTCAATTTTTAAAAATAATTGCCATAGTGGTGTCGATACTATTTTTTTACACCATGATGATTGAAAGTGGACTGTAAGAAAAAATCTTTCAAAATTGTAGGGACAAAATGAATTTTGATTATTTTTTGTGTAAAAACTACATGTACTATGGTATTTTTAAGAACTGTGTTAGATAGCAGGGCTACTTAAGTTTCCAAAAACAAAAAAAAAAACAGTAATATTTGAATATTTGTGACATGGTCGTTAAAAATACCATTAGGGATGTCGATTTTCGATGAATTTCATTTTTTTTCTGTAATTTCTAAAATAATTGAGATATATTTTTTTCCTTATTTTTTCTCGACTAATCATAAGCAGCTCCATCCTCTGGTGCCGGCTTATCGTTGAGTTTTGGGACACGTTGTATATTCATGCCAAATTTCAGCTTTCTAGCACTAACGACCACGGAGCAAAGCCTCGGACAAACAGACAGACGGACATGGCGAAACTATAAGGGTTCCTAGTTGACTACGGAACCCTAAAAAGATACTATATGTAAACTATTTGAAGAGTTTCATCCATTCTTCCTGGAATCCATTATCAGAAATAGATCTTGACTAAAATGAAGCTTAAAAAATAACTTGCAGAACAATCGCAACGAAGAAGATATCGCCAAACGTGAAATACGCGTACACCTATATTAAAAAAAAATAACTTCCACTTAACATACCGCTGTTTCTTTGTACATATCTACTCGTACTAATCCTAATATACGAGTACGACCTCTGTTCATGGGCTCTGCTCGTTTGCCTCCTATATTTAAAAAAAGACTTCTACTTAACATAGCGCCATTTATATGTACATATCTACAAATCTTATGATACGACCTCTGTTCATGGGCTCTAATCGTTTGCCTCCTATATTTAAAAAAAATAACTTCTACTTAACATAACCCCATTTCATTGTACGTCTCTACAAATCTTATGATACGAGCTCTGTTCGTGGGCTCTGCTCGTTTGCCTCCTATATTTAAAAAAATACTTCTACTTAACATAACACCATTCCTTTGTACATCTCTACAAATCTTATGATACGACCTCTTTTCATGGGCTCTATTCGTTTGCCTCCTATATTAAAAAAAATACTTCTACTTAACATAGCGCCATTCCTTTGTACATCTCTACAAATCTTATGATACGAGCTCTGTTCATGGGCTCTGCTGGTTTGCCTCCTATATTTAAAAAAATACTTCTACTTAACATAACGCCATTCCTTTGTACATCTCTACAAATCTTATGATACGAGCTCTGTTCATGGGCTCTGCTCGTTTGCCTCCTACATTAAAAAAAAAATACTTCTACTTAACATAGCGCCATTTCTATGTACATATCTACAAATCTTATGATACGACCTCTGTTCATGGGCTCTATTCGTTTGCCTCCTATATTAAAAAAATACTTCTACTTAACATAGCGCCATTCCTTTGTACATCTCTACAAATCTTATGATACGAGCTCTGTTCATGGGCTCTGCTGGTTTGCCTCTTATATTTTAAAAAATACTTCTACTTAACATAACGCCATTCCTTTGTACATCTCTACAAATCTTCTGTGACGAGCTCTGTTCATGGGCTTTGCTCGTTTGCCTCCTATATTTAAAAAAAAACTTCTACTTAACATAGCGCCATTTCTATGTACTTCTCTACAAATCTTATCATACGAGCTGTGTTCGTAGGCTCTGCTCATTTGCCTCCTATATTTAAAAAACTAAATTCTACTTAACATAGCGCCATTTCTATGTACATATCTACAAATCTTATGATACGACCTCTGTTCGTGGGCTCTGCTCGTTTGCCTCCTATATAAAAAAAATAACTTCCACTTAACATAGCGCCATTTCTTTGTAAATATCTACTTATCCTATGATAAGACCTCTGTTCATGAGCTCTGCTCGTTTGCCTCCTATATAAAAAAAATAACTTCTACTTAACATAGCGCCATTTCTATGTACAACTCTACAAATCTTCTGATACGAGCTCTGTTCATGGGCTTTGCTCCTTTGCCTCCTATATTTAAAAAAATATTTCTACTTAACATAGCGCCATTCCTTTGTACATCTCTACAAATCTTCTGATACGAGCTCTGTTCATGGGCTCTGCTGGTTTGCCTCTTATATTTTAAAAAATACTTCTACTTAACATAACGCCATTCCTTTGTACATCTCTACAAATCTTCTGATACGAGCTCTGTTCATGGGCTTTGCTCGTTTGCCTCCTATATTTAAAAAAATACTTCTACTTAACATAGCGCCATTTCTATGTACATCTCTACAAATCTTATCATACGAGCTGTGTTCGTAGGCTCTGCTCATTTGCCTCCTATATTTAAAAAACTAAATTCTACTTAACATAGCGCCATTTCTATGTACATATCTACAAATCTTATGATACGACCTCTGTTCGTGGGCTCTGCTCGTTTGCCTCCTATATAAAAAAAATAACTTCCACTTAACATAGCGCCATTTCTTTGTAAATATCTACTTATCCTATGATAAGACCTCTGTTCATGGGCTCTGCTCGTTTGCCTCCTATATAAAAAAAATAACTTCTACTTAACATAGCGCCATTTCTATGTACATCTCTACAAATCTTCTGATACGAGCTCTGTTTATGGGCTTTGCTCCTTTGCCTCCTATATTTAAAAAAATACTTCTACTTAACATAGCGCCATTTCTTTGTACATATCTAAAAATCTTATGATAAGACCTCTGTTCATGGGCTCTGCTCATTTGCCTCCTATATAAAAAAAAATACATAGCGCCATTTCTATGTACATCTCTACAAATCTTATCATACGACCTCTGTTCGTGGGCTCTGCTCGTTTGCCTCCTACATTCAAAAAAATTACTTCTACTTAACATAGCGCCATTTCTTTGTACATCTCTACAAATCTTATGATACGACCTCTGTTCATGAGTTCTGCTCGTTTGGTTCCTACATTTAAAAAAATTACTCCGACTTAACATAGCGCTGTTTCTTTGTACATGTCTACTAATTCTATGATAGGAGTACGACCTCTGTTCATGGGCTCTGCTCGTATGCCTACTATATAAAAAAAAAACTTCTATTTAACATACCGCTGTTTCATTGTACATATCTACTTATCCTATGATACGACGTCTGTTCATGGGCTCTGCTCATTTGCCTCCTATATTTAAATAATACCGGACAAATGTGAGTCGGACTCGCCCATCTAGTGTGCCGTAGTTTTTAGTATTTGTTGTTATAGCGGCTACAGTAATACATCATCTGTGAAAATTTCAACTAACTATCACGGTTCATGAGATACAGCCTGGTGATAGACGGATAGACGTACGGACAGCGGAGTCTTAGTTATAGGCTCCCGTTTTACCTTTGGGTACGGAACCCTAAAAAGTAACTTCTACTTATCATAGCGCTCTTTTTGGATATACTGTATAGTAATATTGAATTTACTTCTCTTCTGACCTATTTCGGTATTACCTTTTACGCACTTAGTACTTACATACATATTAGGGTTATACAACTCTTATTTCTAGAATCAAAAAATCAACATACAAATAAACCTACGTAATATACACGTATGTTAAAAACATAATCCTCGAAACTCGAAAGCTCCTCATTTTATAAATGCAATGCAAATAAAACGGATTAAACTTAATCATGAAGTCACGATCAAGTATCATTTAATAAGGGGCGTTTCGTGCGTAGATAACGATTGTCAGATTTGACTCTCATTTCTGACTTTTGTATTGCTTCAATGTTATGGGTCCCATAAAGACATTTGTTTCTTTTATAAAAACTTATTATCTAGCCTAGCCTTTTGGCAGTATTTTCTTGAGCTTTACGCAGTTGATTGAGGAAGCTGCCATACAAGACAAAAGCATTTTGAAAGCGACGTTCTCATAGAACACCCCATCTATCCGCCTATCTATCATAATTTATTTATACCTTTATTTCAGGCAACTAGCGGCCCATTAATAAATACCTTAAGATTATTAGCATACACAGTATAAAAATATATTTTAAGACTAAATACTACAAATCACATTATTTTACTGCGACATGAAACTAATTATCATAAGACATACCGTTTGAGACTGTCTACCCATTGTTTTTTGTATATGACAGCTACACATCCTTTCAGCAGTGGCTTTTAGGAACTGCAAACTAATAATCTATGGCCCGCTGATTTTACCAGTGCAATCAGTCAACTTAGGGCAGCTTGTGGCGAGCTGTTGGGGAGTAACGACCTCATGTACCCGAGTGTTCCTAGGGAGTTCTGTCATTCGAAGGGGGGTGGGTGGTACAGGATTCTCTGCTTCTGGGTACCCTTGGCCGGCCGGCCAGAGTGGAGTCGTTAGAGCTATAAGTTCCAGGGGTGGAAGTGCAAGACGCGAGTTGGCGCAGTGGCTGTTACAGCCACTGGGTTGAAAGCGGTGCACGCCTCTCGATACCCCTGAGCCGCTCACACCAGTGTTACTCTTGAGCCATCCCAGATGTCGCTTTTTGTGTCGTCTGCCGGAAACAAAATTGTATACCGTTTTATTAGGCAGGCGTCTGGTTTTTTATCCCATAGCTCAGTATTTAGCCCATCGCTTTCACACAATAACCTAGTTTATTTTAGATTCCAACAACTCTCAATAGTCCTTACACCCTGTCGGTCCTGCGTCTGCGTGCGTCCTATGACATGGGCAAGGGCAGCATCAGCTCGGTGTACATCTTACATTTCATGAACGTGTCAAAAGGACCTCTACGTTAGGTTAGGGCTCGGCGCACGCTTCTCAAAGGTCCGGAATACCATTGTTCCGTGATGGGAAAGACATACGTACAAATTAAAATAATAATAATCGTTAATGCAATGCAGTGCTCTATTTGTCAAAGAAAATAAAATTGTTTCACACTCACAAAACATTCATTCTTATTTTTGCTTATTTTTCATACATTAAGTATCTTTCTGTAAATAAGATCACTATTTTCTCTCTTGTCATATTTATCTTACTATTTGAATAACATGACAGCGTCAAATGTCGTAAAAAGTATACAAGTAAAAAGGTTTAAGAAAAGAGTCCGCAACATATTATTTATTAGACCTATTAGCAAAGAATATCCTATTAGTACTTACAAGCTAAGCCTAAAGTGCCATGGCAATTAATGCAAGCTTACGAATAAATACAAAAACCGGACAAGGGCCAGTCGGACTCGCCCAACGTGATTCCGTACTTTTTAGTATTTGTTTTTTTATATACTACGTTGGTGGCAAACAAGCATACGGCCCACCTGATGGTAAGCAGTCTCCATAGCCTATGTACGCCTGCAACTCCTATGCGCGTTGCCGACCCTAACAACCCTCCCTCCCCTCGTTGATCTCTGGCAACCTTACTCACCGGCAGGAACACAACACTATGTTGTTATAGTGGCAACAGAAATACGTCATCTGTGAAAATTTCAACTGTCTATCACGGTTCATGAGATACAGCCTGGTGACAGACGGACGGACGGACGGACGGACGGACAGCGGAGTCTTAGTAATAGGGTCCCGTTTGGGTACGGAACCCTAAAGATGAAAACTGCTGCCATGTTACTATACATTTAAGAAACACAGGAAATCTGGAATTGACATATTGAAAAAATTATATTGTTATCTTCTTCTGCACGACTTTTTAGTGAGAGGAAGCTACTTAGGTACGTAAGGCTACCCTCGATTCATTTGTTATGAGGGGGCCCTCGGCCTTAGAGTACGCATAGCATAAGGGCTACGCCCGACTTTCTCAATATGAGGCCGCCGCTGTAGCCCGCCGTCAGAGCGTTTATATCATTTCGGGCTAGCAGGTCGGGCTACGCAAGACTTCCTTTGCCATCTCACTTACTTAAAAAAAAAACTTAAATTTAATACTCTACTACTTTTACTTGAGTAACCTTTTCACTTTTAGTTACATGTATGGCGTGCCTAAAAATTATATTTTTATACATTTGAACTTTTAAACTAAGTAGTAGCTTACCATCAGGCGGGCCACCAACGTAGTATAAAAAAATACCTACTTTCCACTTTTCTCTTTTGGTTATCTTATAGTTTTTGAGTAAAATAACTGTGACATATGGACAGACAGATAGACAGACAGATGGACATGACGAAACTGTAAGGGTTTTTGCCATTTTGGCTACGGAACCATAAAATGCACACTGTAAATTTCAACTACCTAAGCCACTCGTATTATAGATCAAAATATCCTTTTTCGCAAGAAGTAAGTAGTTTATTTTTTGTACTTGTTAGACAATTCTATCTTAGTGTACCGAACTTAACAGTTATTTTTTTTACTTTGAGAGCGCACCACCGACATTCTTAGTGGTGTACGCGTATTTCTCTGTAGCTGAATGTTTGTAGATGATTATCTTATATCGATGCTTTAAAATGTTGTGGTATTCCTACAGCCATTTTAAATATCTTCTCTTTTAAACTTAAGTTTTTCATGCATTCCTGAAATGGAACAAGTCTATGATAGGATTGATGGGAGAAAATAATGCAAAAACGCGGCATTAAGCAAAATGATCATTTGTGATTCAGGGTTAATATCTATCGGGTATCACTGAACCCAACGGATATATTTTTGCAATACAACACAAATGCACACCTCAATAGAAGAAAATAATACTGAAAAACAATAGGCTTGTCTACTCGCTAAGAAGCACTTAGGGCAGCTTGTGATGAGTCAATCTCTAAGTAATCTGCCTACCTACCTCAAAACGAGACCGCTTTTCCATACAAACGTAGTCCCCATTACGGAAAATATTTTAACAGTACATATGTTGCTACTTTACCGCACTAGTGCGAAAATTAGCATATTACGTTACTGTGTCGAACATTTAAAGAGCCATGTACTGTAAAACGTTGTACGATACATGTGCGAATAAGTAATTCGCAACTCGTGTCGATTTAAAACACTCCCTTCGGCTGTGTTTTAATTTATCGCCACTTGTTTCGAATTTCCTATTTTTCGCACTTGTATCGTAATGTACTATTACAAAATTGGATGTAGAACGAAGGGAATATCAATATCCAGAGAGGAAAATGGGGACTATGTTTGTATGGAGAACCGGTCATCCCCTTTCCTTTTAATAGTTTAATATGCTTCGGCACATGATTATTTGAGACAATATACACGCATTGTATTTCCATTACCTTAAGCAGAGAACACGGTGGCTTCGAAAGAGTCTCGGGTCATGTGGAAATAAAGCTCTTCACATAATATTGTGTAATTCTCCTTTTTCCGAAAGTGTCCGCGAAATGTCCAAATGCACAATTGCCCAGAGTATGCAGTATTCTCTTCATCAGCTATTATGGCAGCCAGGGCCAATATTTTGATTTTATTATTTATTTCTATATCGACTTGCTTCCCATCGAACCAATTTTTTCAATATGATTGACATTTGTGACATTTGTCATGAACAGTCCGTTGCTTGGACGGCTCGGTGAGCTCGGACAGCCCGGCCCGGCCTGTCTCGCGCTCGGAGACTCAACGATAGTGTCAACGCATAGAGATACTATAATGTAGAGATGATGGCCCGGTCGCCCCGGCCCCGGTACGGTCCGGCGACGGTGGCGCTCCTGAAAGTCCGTGTGACGGCTTGCTCCGGTCCGCCCCGGCCCGGCCCTGGCACTGTGTAGCGTGAGTCATCCTTAATTGATATTGGCTTAGATTCAGAAGACATGAACCTTAGGAAGTCTTCTATTCCAGCAAAATGTAGTGGAATAAAAATAAATAATTAATAAAGTTCTAAATAAAAAAACAACCAAGTATTGCATAAAGCTTAATGACTTGAAGTAACTCACCGAAGGTGACATGTTGGTTAGACTTATTATTTGTCGGACACAGAAATTATCTTCCCTGATATAAAATACACGCGGTGTCTTTCACTTTGTTGTTTTTTTTTAGTTGCTTTTAGTAAAGAGATAGCTGGACTTTACTAAAAGCCACGATGGATTGCCGGGTGTTGATTAAAACATGGTTAAACGAGTTTCAAGATTAGTTTTTCATGAGCTGCACACTTCCACGATACTTCACTGCATAATAAGCTATCAATATTACACTTAAAACAACGTTAATGAGCAAAACACAAAAAAATATTCTCGAGACGTCTTCGCCATCTTGAATGTAACTATTTCTTTCTTATAATTTTTATTGACACTGACAAAATATGTTAGAGATTGTAAATGCATAGATAAGAAACGTCTACCAATAATAATACTCCACCAGTAACGTTTTGTTGCTCTATATTAGTAAAAAAACATGGAAGAACTTATTAAATTGCAGACTTCTTTACTCGGTGCTACCTCGAAGTGTGGCCACAGAACTTCGCCACCGACGTCCTGTCCCTGCCCGGCGCTACGACCCTGTGACCCTCCTGTTTAGTGGCGTCGTCGGTTTTGCTAACTACTGTGCCAGGAATACTGACCATAAAGGCGCCATGAAGATTGTGAGGATGCTTAACGATCTGTACACCACGTTTGACGTTCTTACTGATCAGAAGAGGAATCCGAATGTTTATAAGGTTGGTACACCATAAACAATATTAACACAATATTGACATATGTTCACAATCATCTTGTTGGTCAGCTCTTGTTTTTTGCTACTATATTGTCACTATACTGGAACCCTGATAGACTCTGATCAGGCTAACTTTGCACGAACTTGACAGTAAGAATGCATACATATTTCTACTAGTTCCATACTTGACGTAACACTTGGCATGAAAATTTAGCGTGGTCCTACTAATCCGGGCAGCCCTGGGGCAGTGCACAAGGTCTCGAGGACCGCGGAAATACCTAGGGCCGACTAAGCCTGAGTATAACATTTCATCATCAACTGCCCGTTTCTAAAGAACATTAATTAGTAGAAAACAGTAATTAATTTCATTTCATTTTATGAAAAGGATATATCGCCCTGTAGGGCTAAGATGGTAAGCTCTTTATCATTTGTCACTATGCCTGTCACGTTCTAACAAGTATGTAAGTGCGAAAGTGACGCATGATATAACAAGTGATAAAAACGACCATGATACCGCCGCAGCAAAATAATACTTCTATAAAAAAATACACACATGATATTATGATATGAGTTATTTATTACAGGTGGAAACCGTGGGAGACAAGTATATGGCAGTTTCTGGACTTCCAGAATACGAAGTGGCTCATGCTAAGCACATCTCGCTTCTTGCCCTTGAAATGATGGACAATTCCAAGGAGATCACTGTAGATGGAGAACCTGTTGTAAGTATTATTTGCATTTATGTGTTTACCCTTCGAACACTTACATATACGAAAACTGTATTCTATAGCATAAAATTCATTTATTTTCGATAAAATTTGGCACATAGCTTGATAGTGGGTTAAAATTATTCTTAGGCAAGCTAGATCTTATTTGGTCTTAGTCATCTCTGTTGTACATGGATGCCCAGCCACTGGAATATCAGAATGTATTTCTTACTGATAATTTCGTTGACGAATTTCAAAAATTGACATGATTTTTTCAGGGCATCACTATCGGTATTCACTCCGGCGAGGTAGTGACCGGTGTCATCGGCCACCGCATGCCGCGCTACTGCCTCTTCGGGAACACCGTCAACCTCACCAGTCGCTGCGAGACCACGGGCGTTCCAGGCACTATAAATGTCAGCGAGGATACTTACAGGTGATATTAAATGATCTTTCTATGTGATTGCTAATTGCTATGCCTAGAGCCGGAGTCCATTGATAGTTGACTACGAAAGGAAAAAGGCAACGAGCTTATAAAAAGTTACAGAACATGACTGAAGGTGAGTATGTTGACACACAAAAAACCGTATCGTTAGTAAAAGTTTAATCATCCAAAAGGTCTAAATATCTTTGCAAAGCAAGCGGTATTCCTAACTTCGGTATACCAAAAGGCAATTCAAAATTATTCCACAACATTTTCCGTACCACACATCTACACAGATGCTTCAATTCCACTGGCTGTAGGCCACACCTTGAACTTGGAATCAAATGGTCCTCTAGTATTTCCCCATATTTCACTAAAGCAACTTTTCTGTCATAGTTATAATCATCAGGCAATTCCAAATGCTTAAATGCTCTCTTGTCAACCGTGAAAGTTATTTTTGGTATTGCTCTTAGCACTAACTTTAAACAACTAACTAATTCATATGGATACACTCTGTTGTAGTCCTTTAACCTATCCAGGATGGATTCTACGGGATTTGTTGCAACATTATCCGAGAAAATTTGGGCACCAAATCTAAGTAAGATCATTAGCATTTCTGATGTTCCCATTTGTATGACTACCCTCACGGGTGATGCTTTTCCACAACTTTCTAGAGGAACGTCGATAAATCGATAGACTTTTCCCTCTTCTGTGTATTCCAAGTTGGCGTTTGCGGCGTGATCCAAGAAGAAGACTAGTGCGTGTACGTTTTCTTCTTTGTCCATGAAATCTGATTTCCAACCGGCTAGGAAGTAAGGCGCTGATGTACCAAAAATAGCTCCTGTAAATAAATAAAAGGGGAATCAGTTTTTATTTAAGCTACATTGTCGCAAGGAAAATCAATGCTTCTTTGACAATTAGGCCTTCTGCTAAAACTGTTATATTGACAGTACATCTTTTTTATACGACTTCGCATGTTTATCTAGATCTGTAGTCTAAAATTAAAATTAGGAAATATGATTTGCCATAACGGAAATTTCACCGTTTTGTCTATCGATTTTGACAAAGCACAGGATTTTGAATCTTTGAAGATACATTTAGAATTTAAATGACAGCGCTAATGGTGTCTGCGCTAGGGTTTCTCCAATTTAAACTCACCCAAAAATATTCTCTCAAACGTCTTTTCACATGCATACAGCTCATCCAAGAGAGCTGCAACCACTCCATTATCCTGGAGGCTCCAATCAAACGACAACTTCATGGCTATATACAGAACGTTGTGGTATTTGCCCATGAGGCATACGTCTCCGTTGGTCGCTTTGCAGTTGTTGTGGTACTTCAGAGCAGATGTGATGAAGTTCTTGCAAGTTGTGTTATCGGTGTGGTTCTGCCCTATAACAAACGAATATTTTAAGTGCCTATTAAAGGGCGGAAGTTTATGTATCCCTCTAAAAAGTATTGAATGTACATTCACGACGAAGACGGGCGATGGTAATCGTAATCGCTTATCATCAGGCGATTCGTTTGCTCGTTTGCCTCCTATGTTATTTTAAAAAACACAATATTTTACCACTTTTATTGTATCGAATTAATCGAAAAAGGATTAAATTTGATCCATAAGGAAGGTAAGAACTTCTTTGTGTCGCGCAATCGAATAAGATCCCACCTCATGTGAAGTGGTTATTGAAGCCTAAGGACGCTTGCAAATTCAGGTACCACATAAGCATTTTCTTTTAAAACCGGTTCTCGTGTCCTTTGAAATACTCTCATAATATCGCAACTACATAGGTCCCACTAGAAAACTTAGGTATGATGCTGCTCACATTATAAAAGATACGGCAAATAATGGGATTTCTGTGTAAACGGAATATGGTAGGTAATCTTAATAATAAGTAACTTTTTATTAAACAGGCGTCCGGTATTTTTATCCCAGAGCCCAGTACTTAGTCCATCGCTTTCACCAATAACCTATAGGTAATTTTATATTCCATCAACTTTCAATAGTTCTTACACCCGAGCGGGTGCTGCCTGTGCGTGCGTCCCATGACACGGGCAAGGGCAGCATCCGCTCGGAGTAGGTATAGGTACCCCTTACATCTCCTTAAAATAACAAGAAGTGTTGGCTTCGGTTTCGCGCACGCCTCTGTCCGGAACACCATTGTTCCGTGATAAGTAAATACAAAAACGTATGTAAGATTTACTTATCTCAAAGATTTATTTAACCCTCGCAATTTTTTTCTTAATGAACGTAATTTGCAAAATCTGAAAAACAAACCTGCTGCACATCCAGCGATGACCGTGCTGAAATACTCCACTAGCTCCTTCCTTTTGTATCTTTCATTCAAACAGTCACGGTCCAAATTACAGAACACTTCCTCAAAATAATACTCCATAAACGAATCCATATTGATTATTCACAAAATCGACAGAAAATTTTGGATTATTACTTAAACAATATTAACACAAAATTTTGACGATCTGTCAATATTGAAGCTGTCACTGTTAAACTTGCGTCCATCGCCGCAGTTCATACGATAATAGTCGGAAATCAGTCCACCCTCTCTGAAGCCTTACAAGTGTAATCTACTTAGGTCAATGTATGGGAAACCATACAACATCCCCTAGTTCATAAAGTTTTGGAGTAAGAATGTCATTCAAGATATTCTGGTGTTGTATTAATAGTAAGGAATAATTAGAAAGCAATTCATTAGGCAATGAACCCTAAATCTGTTTATAACTGTCCCATGGAAATGACCGAGGTAGCGGAGCAATGTACGAGATGGTGCGAGATTTAAAAAAGTACAAATCCCATTTTCATTATTGGCGAATTACTTTTGATTGCACAATTTATTAGAGTCCGTCTAAACTAACTTTGCACTGATTTTAATAGAACAAAATTAAGGAGTGTCATTATGAACATGATATTTTCTAAGAAATTGGACAATATGATATCCGTGATATGATACGAATGTTGTCCGTCCGTCTGTCTGTCTGTCAAGACCCTTTATTTCGGGACCGCGTGGATGTATCGAGTTAAAATTAAAACCTATACACATACACAGGTCTTAGTAGACCTCCTGGACCTGGTAAAGACTAGTGTCTTTAAGTCTAAATTAACGTAAAAAAAGATACGGCCGTTTAGGCTGCAAACAACGTATATTTCGACACTCTCAAGGGAATCACTAGGGTACCTTAACGTTGTGTGTTGACCTAAAACGATGAAATTTGGCAAGTAATATCGTCTTACTTAGTTAATATAAAACTAATTTAGATTCTAATTTTGTTATTGTATATTCCAGCTACCTGATGCGTGAAGATAATTACGACGAATCATTCAAACTGACCTACCGCGGCCACGTCTCCATGAAGGGCAAGGCTGAGCCTATGCAGACTTGGTTCCTTGAGAGGAAGAAAGTCTAAAAACCATCAAAATATAATTTACACCTAAAATCTTAAAGAGGTAGTACACCCTAGAAATATTACTAAAGTTTTAGCTTCATATTACAATTTTTTGGTGTGTTCGTGTAAATTCGTACGTAAGTGTGACAGAGAGGCAACACGGCGATAAATATTACACATCGGCCTTTGGAAAGAGACATGGCTAATTTCGGCTTCATAAAGCGTTGTCACATACTCGTGTGATTTGACATAAAAAAGTCCATAAAGTGCAGTAAATAAAAATCATTTTGGCGACAAAGTACAGTCACCAGCCTGCGTAGCCAACATGCCAATCGTTAACGCTCCGTAGCGTAGCGTAGTCATCTCTCAGTGACTGACTCGACAGTGACAGTTGCGTTTCGTTCGTTTCGGAGCGTTAACGATTGGCATGTCGGCTACGCGGGCTTTTCCGCCGCATTATTTAGAAGTATAATCACCGAATCTTTATTTCCTTAACCCCTATGGAAATATAAGTTAAAAAAAAAATCTTTATTGCGTAAGACACACTTTGTTTATAATGTAAGGTGATGGAGCCACCCGGTAAGCAAAAATGCCTGTGTTGCAGTTAAGCTTATTATGAGATTAAAAAATTGGTGTAAGCTGCGGTGGGGTAAGGCGAACATAGTTTATTTTGCTCGGGGCAAGACGAACAGTATAAGGATACCATATAAGCGTTTGTCTTGTCCCGGTGATAGTCTTACCCCAACTTATCTTAGATAAATTGTTCTAGTCGGCTCGTATTTATTTTTGCTAAATTACGTTTATCTAAGATTTCAAGCAGCAGGTAAATGAGCGAAGTAGCTTTAAAACAAACAATGCACAGATAAACTTTACCAGCAAAAAACTTAGGTACTGCAACAATGCCACAATTGCATTCAGATTTCCTCAGTTTCCATTGACTGGCATTGTTCTATTGAAGCATAACAATTTAAGTATTTGATGGGAAAAGTTTAGAAAAGAACAAATATTTTCAGAGAAGGTGTAATTGAGTAAACTGAGGGGGGGGGGGGGGGGGGCGCCATGCCGTCTATGTGTACCCTTAAGATTGTGAAAATTGATGGCCTGCGTACTACGAGAATATGTGAACTGTGGTACTACCTAATGAAAAAGGGGTGAACATGACCGAAAGGTAGAAAAAAATGCTTCCTTGCTTACCTGACACAGTAGGATACAAGGTGTAGACAGAATTGCACGTGGATCTTGCGGAATATTTCCAAATTGTTGGATTTTTTTTTACAAATTTCATGGATATTTCACGGGAAACAAAGGTTGCAAATTACGATTTCTATACAAAAGTATGATTAGTTTCAATTTTTTTCCTATTTGTATGTTTTGCAATTTTGGATACTTTCCGATGGCATATCAGTAGACAGAACACCTACAGAGTGGCATGAATAATAAGTTTGGTGTTAGACTGGCACTGAAATCTTAAATAATTTAGGTATAACAAACAAGTCTTATAAAGTGACAAAATCAAAACAAAATCCAAAAACATTGACAGGATTTTGAATAGGTATGGTGAGTGCTATAATTATTAGCCAGTACATAGTAACTGGCCACTCTTAGACATAAGACTTACATATATTAGCTTGTTGCTTTCTGGAGTGGCCAATTACTGTTTAGTGCCCAATAACTGTAGTAGTCACCCGACTCGGGTCCTTTCCTATTATCTTCAACATGTTTTATAAAAACACTTCTACCTATGCTATTATTGATAGTGATATTTATGTAATTGTACGAGTTATTGATGTTGTATGAACCTAGATAATATTTCATTATTTACTCATGTTACTTTTGATTCATATCTTCAAAGTTTTATCATAAATATTCTAGTCATTGTTTTTGCTGACCAAATATTATTTAGATAATGACTTTAAATAATGTTATTTTGTCTGTGATTTATTTATCAATCTTTTAATATAAGGCCTACTTTAGTATAAAATATAGTGTACCTAGTTTATTCACAAGCTACTAACATTATGTGTAGTAAAATATTGTTTTTGTTGTCTCTTTTTTAATAAAGTTTAGATACACGGACTTCATTGATTCATTAAAACCTATATAAACATTTGTCTGCCGAGCTTAACACTTGCTTGGCTCGACAGTATCTCGCAGCGAGATATACTACCCGTCCTTCTTCAATTAACATAAAAAAGACGGGTAGTATGTAGCCGCGAGATAATGTCGCGTCAATCATATGCTAGGCCAACTGTTGTTATAATTCTTCCAGGATTTAGTCAAGTGTTTAATATCCTTGTTCCGAAACAGGCAATTTTTTTTCATTACTGTTGAGGTATTCTCAAAAAATTGGCAAATAAGCTGGGTTTCCCATATTTAGGCTGCCCAGGGGAAGCCGAGTTCTATGTAGGTTTCGCCGATGCTACCAGCTTAAAGGGCTACTAAGCTAAAATGTTTTGAAAAGATGTTTCCCGCCGAAATTCTTGCCGATCCCCTATTTGGATACAATTTAGGAGGGATTTAAATCTTCTCGGGTCAGAGGTGTAGAATAAAGACCGGCGGCGTACCTTTCTTTATTTGACTATCATAAGCGCATTGTTATATGCGTACTTGGAAAAAAACTATATTTATAGTCTGTCAAGCAAAGTCTGTCAGTAGCAATGTAAAACAAACTGAAGTATGGCAACACTCACATAGCAGTATTGCGCTAAGAAAAGCAGCAATGTACATCGAACCGAAACATATTTTTTTCCGCTGAGCGCGCTCTTCGTACGTCAACTAAAATTGCCGCTCGCGGTTTATTGAAGCATTTGGAAATTGTTATTATTATGAGAGGGACAATTTAAACTGGAGTAAAAACGATGTCAATCAATATGATAAATGAGATCAAAAAATACCTATTTGCAAACGGACTATGCTGGAGAAAATAATGTTTGAATCAAATCATTGCTTCCGCAGGTAGCTGGATTTTAATATATTATCAGATTTCTCGGTTGGAATTCAATATTAAAGATATATCACGATAAAATGCAATACAAATGCTCCTTTATGCAACCTTCAAAAGCTAATTAGACATATTTAGGTAGGTACAATCGAAAAATATATCAATATATTGAATTAAAATAAAGGTTTGTATGCTTAGTAAAAGGTGGACGCAAAAGGCGAGCGCTCGCATTCTTAACCTTTGGTATGCTTAGGAACAGATCTGCTACATATATATTCAACTTAAACATGAAGATGTCATAGCTAAATAAATGTAAAGGTTAAGGCATTTGCACTTGAGTACTTTTTACCAAAACGAGCTGTTAGTAGGTACCTATACTACTGAATTTAACTAGAATAAAACAATCCATTGTTTTAATTAGGTAAATATTAAAACCTAGGTAAGTAACCCCTGAGCCATCACTGGCAGCGGTAGCCCTGGTAGGGTATCACTGTAACTATTCTTGTCACAATTGCAGGGCTTATTAAATATCAAATATCTGGACTATTTACATCATTTTGATATGGTTTTATTCTGTTTTAGCAAACTTAGAAGACAAATAGGGAGCAAAGAGAACATGAGCACCACGGTAGAAAGCTGTTTTTAACATCAGTTCAGAAACTGAAGAAGCCCAAAGAAAATAATTATGCCACTTGTTAATTGTAAATTAGTGTATTTCTCTTGAACAATGTCACATTCACATACCAGTGTAATTTTGAAATGGTTTTACAATATACTTATATAAATATACAGATTAAAAATAAATAAAACACAACTGCAGATATTTTGGTGTTCATTTAATTTCAAGGCAATTAAGATACGGATCACTTTAGCTTACTTACACTTAATTCAGGCCATTCATTGAAAAAATATCATTAAGTTACCAATGCTACTGGTCCACTCCAACCAAGCATCAGAATACTTTGTACCTAGTCACTTATTGCATCTTAAGCATAAAACAGATCTGTTTGAAAATTTGTAATTTCAAGTTTAAAGTTTCCATTCCAAGTTTCAAAATTTATTCAGTAGTAGTTACACATAAAACTTAGTCTTAAGCAATTTGCCTAATTTATAGTACAGAGATATTCCAATATCTCTGAGACCACTCTTACATGCTAGCTTGGTAAGGTTTTGCTCACACTACTGTTTTTATACAGGCTAAAAATGTTAGATATTTACATGTATCGGCTAGATCATATTTTATATGTAGATAATTAAAAAAGTCATTTAGAAATCAGGAGAATGCTGTTAAGAAATTTTATTAACTTTCACATTAGTCTATTCAAGACTTGTCAGGAACTGACACAATTTCAGGTACTCAAAATATTAATAAAAGATACCTTGACAATGGAAACTTAACAACTTCCACTCATGTGAGTAATATGGAGTTATATTGTTTCTGGATAATAGAAGGTATGATTTAAATGTTAAAATATTTTTCTAAAATTATGCACACTGAATAAATTATTTTAATTTATTGAACAAACAGGTAAAGCGACTTAAAACTTCTCTTAAATAGGTACATACCGACTTCAGAAAGTATAAACTAGGATTTTCCATAGGTATACATGTGCAATAGCTGAGTGCATGAAACAAATCAGCCTAAATAATATATTTTCGTGATGATTAACAAACAGACAACTTTTACAATAATAATCTAAACTATTGTACCAATTTTTTTAGTTTTTTTAATTAACAAGTTTATTTTTCGTCTTGTTTGCGTTGTACACGTATGTACGTAAACCGCCGTAGGTAAGTTTTGTATGAAGAGAAACTTTTACGAACGCCTTATATTGGGAGAGTTTTAATCCTGCAACAAACATATGGAAGTATTAGGTAGATGTTGCGAAAGAAAGTAGGTATAATCAAGGTTCTTAAACGTCTTAAGATTGTTTAAAAAAGTTACCTTTGAAAATATTTGAGGACTTCATCTGTTGATATTGGGAACAATCGAATCAGTTGCGGTTTCGAGGGCACAATTCGTGGTCTTATTGGATATATTGAGGCATACGTTTTATCTTTATTTAAGCCTTTTAACCCTGAAACAGAAAAAACTGCACATTATCTTAAAAATTCTCCGGGATCTTGCAGTAATTATCATAACCTCAAAATTTTCTAATGGTTAAGATCAACGAGCATGATTTTACTTACATTGTAGGCATCTTGACTTTGCTTATGGTCATGCACAATATTATTTAATATATTGATATTTATTTTAATGCTGGGAGCAGAAATTTCTCTTGAATTAGCACCGATTCGGAATGTAAACAAACAAGATGGACGATCCACATTCTACAGATAAAACACAGATTACACGCGATTTTGGAATTATTCGAACACAGTGTTGCTAGCCCGCGATTTTTCAAATTTGCCGCGTTTTTCTACTGACAAGATTTGCTTGACCAACTATATCTTTAAAACCGCCGTTAAGTACCTAAGTAGCATAAGCTTAGCTTGCAGTAGACCGTATTAATTACTATTATGAAAGCAATATAAAACAATTATCTGTGAAGGCTCATATCGTAGCCGCCGTCATCAGTCATTGTCCCAGCGATAGCATCTCAATTCAAACCGGCGTATAAATGTATCACACGTTTTAGTAGGCTAGGAGGTAGTTACAGAAAACGGTTGCAGTCGGATATTAGGGGATTTCGAGGGTATACTCAGGTTAAAACTATAACTATTAATAAGTGATTATTAATACATATTAGATTAGTGTATTTGCTAGCTTTAGAGCACCAATAAATGTATTAATTATATTAGAGCAGACGCATTATAACAAATTGGCCAAACACTTGGTATCTATTAGAATTTGTCTTCGCACTTTTTTACGCGCTCTTAGAAAATGGACCAAAATTCATCCCTACAGGTCATTACTTACTCCACTTTATTCTCTAAGTATTTTTAATATGACCATATCAATTCTATTATCGAAAAAAAAACGGTATTTCGTTGAACACTTTTTGTTTATGTCTTACAAGCTTTACTAGTTTGAAATTTTTCAAATGTAGGTACCTACATAAGTATTTGATACGGTTCATAATAAACAACGGCACTAGTATTCTACAAGTGACTCAAAAACAGCATATTGTTAACCTGATTGTCGTGTTTTATGGTTTCAAATTGTGTGAAATATATTACGGGAAACTTGTACATAGAAAACACCACTTATGACCTGGGATATCCATTAGGAAAAATATTTTCTTCAAAAGATTGCTTTGGATGCCGCTAAATAATGTTTTTAGGTACCTATAGTCAATTTGTCAAAATCAGAATGAGATCATCATTAGCAACCTAATCCTAGACATAGTCTTTTTTTTAATGTCAGGCTATAATCCTTGAGTTCAATACATTTTTATTATATTTATTTTATTTATATTTACTACCTACGATTAGTTAGGGGAACATCACTGCTACCAGATTGGATTACCTACTTATAAGCAAGAACTGAGTTTTAGTTTCTACTTTAAGAACAGCCATAATACTCTAAGAGCATCTAAATTCACTGTTTAATACTTTTATAATAATAATTTAAGAATCGGAAAAAGTCAAACGAAAGGGCATAGCTATTAAATGCTCACAAAATTGTGTAGTAGTTATTTATCTTACAAGGGGGCAAAGTTGTTGTTTAACCGCTCGTGCAAATATTGATACCCGAGCAAGCGAAGGAATCCAAAATTCGAAAGTGGCCAGTTTTTGAGCGTTGCGAGGGTTTCAAGGCACGACGGTTATATGACTTTTGCTACCGAGTGAAACACATTTTTCATCACACCAACGCGAGAAAAATTCGAACTGTAAAATATCAACAAAAAAAAAACGAACCAAATCAAATTCAAAATTCAAATTAACGTTATTAAGTAAATATTTATCATTCAATCATCATTTAAAAGTCAATTATACCAGCTAACATAAGGAAACAAAGTAACTCAATATTTGCATCAGATTATATTGCCACACATGTGGATGAAATGCAACTTTCTCATCCGTTTTTGAACTATCAAGAGCCATTACCAGCCGGTGTGGTGAAAAATATTTTCCATAATGTAAGTATCCAGAGAGTTGTATGGAGAAACGGTCATCCAGTCCTATATTATATATATTTGGCTACCTAACACATGAGATATGTCATTTACAAAATCGTCGATGTATTCGCCGCGCGGGGACCGGTCGCGGCCGGTGGAGGTCGTTTGGTGGCATTCCATGTCATTGATTATTTTTAGGTATGTGCTTTTGAGATTGGAGAGCGATAGCGAAAACAAATCAGTATTTTGGTGAGAATCTTTGAACATGGAAAACGTTGATAGCGAGGCAGTTTCTAACAAGATGCAAAGATGATGTCACTGCAAAAGTGGGTTGTTGCACAGGTGTCAGAAGTGTTGGTGGTAGTGACACCTGTTTGGGGGTGACTAAGAAGGGTTAACCCTTTTCCAGGCATAGTACGATTTATCGACCACATACGCGCCATTAGAATTTCAACTTTAGCATTCCGATATAAGGTTCAAATTAGATTACACTTGCAGGAAATGTTACTTGTCTTCAAATGAATCAACAAAGCTGTATTAATTGGAATATATTTGAATTTTTTGGGAAAACCTTGTAGATTGGTGCGGCCTGGAAAAGGGTTAAAAGTGTCGATGTCTAGTGTCACTCTGTAGTGTCAGGACCAAACCCCGTTATCAATGTTGGAATTCATTGGAAATCATGATTGGCAAAAGTATTTACAGTAATAACCCTAAGAAATGACGAAAAATTTTAATATTTTAATTAAGAAATTTCAAGAAACAGCTGCAAATAAATCCCTAACTTCACCTTTTTTCCATTATATGATACTAAAACTTATCCCAGATGCTAAATGTTGAATACGTCCCCGTTGAATGAATCCCATGGTACAATTTGTAAAATTTATAGTGGATTTATGATTTAATGCTAGTTCAGTCTAAGGTTATATACTAGAGGCGAATTTTGGGGTACGTAAATTATGGGGTCGTTTTAAAACTGCTTACCGTGATACTATAGGTATTACGTAAAATTAAATTAAAAATAATTTTCGTCGTTTTATTGCCCCGATCTTAAAACATTTACCTACACAAAAACATTTAAATAATTAATCAACAGTGTGACCTCTCAAGTTCAAACTCTAGTTCAAAAAACTGGCCAAGTGTGAGTCAGACACAAGCAAGCAGGGTTTGCACACAATACGGTTGTTTCCATCTACAAATCTTAGGGCAGAATTGTATCCCAATAAATTCTTTTGGATTATAAGAACATGTTAAACTACTTTTAGGGGACCTGTAATAACCATATTTTTGTAAATATTGAATTTAAAATATCTTTTGGCACACGTCACGTGACCAAACTCGAAACGTCTTTGAAGATTCTGATGACGTCACAACTCTCGGATTGACACTGTTGACAGTTAGGCGATAAACAACAAATGACAAATGTCAGTTGACAGCTCGTATCTTCTACGTGTGTATGTAGTTATGTGTCAAACCGTAAACTGTGACGTCACACAATTTTCAGAGCGTTTTGGGCGCGAAAGCATCCGTCAAAATATATTTTGTTAATTTAACATATTTAAAGCCGTTTTTAGTATAAAAGTTGAATGTTAGGGCAACTTTTAGTTAATATAGAACGTAATACAAGCGTTTCAAAAAATTGGAAACAACCCTATTATCTTTTCTAAATTATAGGTACATATTAATGAGAGTAAGTTCTTTAATATATTAATTACTTATGTAAATATTTTAAAAGCCGCGTAAGGATGCTCCATCCAACCAAAAGCAGCGTATATACTGAGTAAATTTTATTAAAAAATCCAAGTTTTTAAGTGGAAATAGATGTTTAATTTATAAGTTTCTTTCGTTGCACGGGAGTATCGTAACCTATTGTACCGTAAAATGGGGTGAGTAGGGATTATGAGGGCAGTTGGGTTATAAATGGGGTGAGTTGGTTATTACAGGCTACTCCTGCTGAAATCATATATTCTAATAACAAATCAAGCTATTATAAATAATCCCAAAGTGTCGATCCAACAATTTTCAAAATTCACCTTAGTAGGAAATCCCTTCTCACCCCACTACAGGGTGAGCTGGGATTTCCTACTATTTCGTACATATCTTTAAAATTATGAAATGGAACTACACAAAAAAAAAAAAAACTAAAATTCAAATGACCGGAATAATTATTATGTATCATCAGTTTGCCACATGTAAAAATAAAGTTTTATCGAGGTCTGAATGTCAGTTTTGTCCCTGCTCAGCCCATTATACGCCATGTCATTATAGCAGAAAGAAAATTCTTTCATATTTCCATTCAGGTAAATTCGAACGTACGCTCGCATCAAAATGATATCTAAACGTCATTGATTATATTTATTTCGAACAATTAACAATTAATGTCATTTAGTTATCGTGCATTTCGCTCGTACAGTCAAGGGTAAAAATACGGGTGTACACATCTTACTCAAAAATATGTCCCATAGCATCTTATTCTAGTGTAATAAGAGCGTAGTACCATATTTATGAGACGATTCTTACGATACATATTTTTGCACTTGACTGTACTTGCCCGTACAGTTCGTTTCATCCACGATGACGCGCAGATTTGTCAAATCTAACCTTTAACCTTTTGAACGTAATCGTGAACCTTGTCGGTACGCATGAAGGTTGATATTGGGCTGTAGCCGCGCGCGTCATATGACGTCTTTGGCGGTCAAAAGGTTAATAACATGACAATACGCGTTGTCCTGAATGACACGATATACCTACATGCTTGTCTACCAACAGGTGATAAGACATGGCACGCGGAAAGATGCAGAGACAGAGACAGATGGACAGCGGAAGACCCAGTAATAGGAACCCTAATAAGATACAAAGGCACACGGGTAACGTGTCCACAAAAGGATGTTTTGCCAACTTGTCCGACGACTTTTTCAAAGGCTTTTTGCCACATACAACCATAATAGCTATACCTTAGCTGCTACACCAATATAACTCTTAATGACTTAACTTAAGGTCTGTATAAAATTTGTATTATAGCTATATTTATTGCTAACGGATTCTGCGAGACGCGTGCCCAATATCTCGGCACCAAAAATCTTTCAAAGATTGTTTTCTATAATAATGTTTTGTTTACACTACGGGCTGTCAATAAACTAAGTGACATTACTAACGTGTATGCTACGCAATGTATAGGATGATATACATTGTTTTCGATTTTAACTTAATCTCATATTACACTGTGCTTAGTTTGATGTTTCAGATGACATCATTGCTTTTGGAAATACACATGTTTATCTTACACTTAGGTATTTTACATAGGTGTGTTTATTTATATAGATACTTACACTGTGTACGGCCTTTGAGGCTAAATTCTTTACAGAAATAAGTATCAGTGTCCCTCGCTAAGTTATTTTGATGCTCTTATTATCTAAGTAGCATAGTGAGTAATCAATAGCATTTAAACTACTATTTAAAGTACCAATATTATTTAAGTGGTGACCAATACTACTTAGTAGATTCTAAGTGTCATTTTGCTAATACAGTATGTTTATTTATTTATTGAGAAGTTCTACAGCGTTTATAATGAATAATATACAAAAAACATGACTACGCCAACTATGAACCTATGAACTATGAAACTATGTTACTTATGCAAATAAACGTATTTCAACTAAGTTAATGACAAAATTTAATCTTAAATATGACTTAATAATTAATGATTTGTTAAGATTTCTCACAAAGAATGTTTTTTTTTATTCGTTACTTCAGACACCATTTCTTTTTTAAGCGGAAGTTTTCAACGATCCTATGAAAGTAGCGTAAAGTCGTTTTATTTGCTTATTTATGTTTAAAAATTGAGATGGGGACTGCGCTAGAATCACTTACTATAAATAAATATATTTACGTACTTATATATAGTTTTCCTATATGTAGGTAAGTGTGGCACATATTTACACTAACACAAAAACACGGTTTCTTATCGTATTTTGTTACATTTTATTGCTTAAATTCAAAGCGATAGCTGAAGCATTACCACAGTCTTTAAGCAATCATTCGTACCCACTTGGTACCTAGGCTTTGTATAAGTAGGCATGTTATTGCAAAATCTAGATTACACAAAAAGTTACTTAATTATTAGTAACTAATGTTAAAAATGTAATGTTAAAGTTTGTCTTACTTACTAGTAAATAATGTAAAAATTTGCATAAGCCGAATCATATAAAATGCCTCAATGACAAACTGTATGTTAAATAAAGTCTACCATATTTGTAAAACTATGAGCAATCACTAGAAGTTATTTAAATTTAAAAGTATGCGTGTTTTTCATTGGCATAATAAAACATAAATATTAATGTTACTAATTAAAGAAGTAAGGCCATTAAGATAAATCATGAAATAAACATTTAGTGTAATAACACTTAAGTATATATATTAAAGTGAATTTAAAAAAATACGGGTTTAAAACCACGCACTCTAGGAATATGTCTCGAGATAGCCTCCATACATTAGACATCAACGTACTTGTTAGAGTTAAAATTAAATTAAACAATCAGAAATAATTAGTAAGTCTATTTATTAACATAATTTTATCAAATACACATGATCCGACATGAAAAATTCTACTTATTTCCATAATGATTATTATGAAATATAAAATAGAAATAAATTGATATGAAATAATAGACGATACCTACTTTAATACATATTTTCCTTCTCAAAAATTTACCAAAATTACGTTGCGGAATTTCAACTGTTGAAAATAAACCTAGAAATTAAAACAAGTTGGTGCAAAAAAGCACTCGTGCGCATGTGAAGGAGACCGAGGTGGCAATGCGTTTAGCTCTAATCACATAAAGTCGTACACGCCACTTTCTGACAACCGGCAATCAATCATAACACTGTACCTTAAGGTTTATTTTAAAGTAGTGGACGTGGAATTAACTTGACAGTGTGAATGGAGTCTCATCGACTACCAGTCATTTGAGATTTTTGAGAAACCACCTCAGTCCGCGTCAAGCACTTGTCGCCGCTCCACGCACGTCACGCTATTGGCCAATTTGAAATTCGAACACTCCAATCGACCGGCCAATCGCGTTCGAACTGACGTTTGATTTCTTTTTCGCGCAGTGTCCGTTATTTGTGGCCAGTGTTTACCGCCTTTTCGGAGGCTGATTTTATTTATTTGTGACATTGACTAGAAACAGTGACAACACATTAAGGTCGGATTTTCTCACGTTACGGTAAGTTTTGTAAATGTTAATTAGACATATCTTTTGTTTATAAGTTTAGTGTAACGGCATTTTGTGTGTCATTCCTGTCATTTCTTATTTGAGGTTGCAGAAATATGGTGTGGTTGTTGCCAATAGTGGCCTTTGTACCCACTTTAGAAATTAACTAAACAATTTAGTGCTATTATAATTATAATGAATACTTATTATAACTAGGTAGCTAGAAATGAATAGCTGTACTGAGTTTTTATTATTGGCATCTAACTAGCGTTTATGCATGTGAACAATAGAAAATAATTAACAACGTAGTTATTATACTCTCATAGTAAATATGAATCTACCTCCCTACGTCATTATCATTTAATATGGTTATACTTATACATAGGTACTTTTACCTAATCATTATAGAATGAATTGATGTAAGTAGAAACTCTTCTACTCATACAGGGTTAAAAATAATTAATGGGCCCCGGAAAACAAATAGCCAAGAACTACTTAAAAGATACTTATTACTTTGATTTTATTCATTTTACTTGATTATTAACATTGGTAAGATACATTTTAATGGTGTTTTTGTGTTGTGATGTCCCCTTTCCATTATAGTCCTAAAGGAAACATGTTAGGAAACGAGCTTTCAACAACATTGGAGTTGCAAACGTCCATAGGCTGCAGTAGCCGCTTAGTACCAGGTGGACCGCTAGCTGATTTGCCATCGTCGTTGTAGAGAGAATAGAAAAATAATATTAAGTAAAATTAGACATCATAACGATTTAATGTAATTCCAATACAGGTGTATCTATTTTTCCACCTGTATACACGTAAGTATATAAAGCTATGTGTGACATTAAAATTGAATGATAAATTTAATTTACTCCGAGGATTGCGTGAATGGACTGTAGTAATCTTAAAATATCAACAGGTATGTAGCTGTTTCTTTCTCTTAACCTCTCGGACTATTTTTTTGTCCAATAGTTTCCTCGTACACGGATCCGCGTTCCGGCGATAGTATGATACGAAGGCTTAAGCAGTCAGCAGTAAACCTTGAATCCGAATATTTGCAAATAGTCAACGATATTTGGCTATATAGTTATAAGCGTTTATAATATATGGTATCCACTTTTCATGAGACTTCAGGTTCTGCTGTTCAGGGCTATAACCGCGAAAATCGAAGTTTTTTAATTTGCTGGCATTTTTCTCCGTCACTCTAATTACGTCTTACTGAGAGTAACAGAGACAGATCCCCGCAATTTGCGAATTTCGGTTGATTGATATGGTAAGATTGCTCGCGCTGATCGTTGCGCACTACGGATGGTGACATTTGGCATTCCACTCACACTTATAGGTACGTGCGAACTCCATTGCGAGTCGTGCTAAGGTATCCTAAGAATATTATACATTAAAGAAATTGTAAAATGTGAATGAAAATATTTAGTTAAATATCGTTCTTTCCACAGCGATATATGCATCTGAACAATCATCTGACATAATATCAAACGGGAGGCGATGTCAATTTTTTTAACTTGTTTCGGTTTCTGCTATTCCTCAACCCACCAACGGAGCGGCAGCTGACATCTACGAGGGTTCATCATACATAGACGTTAACCCCTATAGTTTTTATAGTCATATAGTTTTCGCCCGCATCATAGATAGACGTTAACCCCTATAGTTTTTATAGTCATATAGTTTCCGTACCTCAAAAGGAAAACAACGGAACCCTTATAAGATCTCTTTGTTCTCCGTCCGTCCGTCTGTCAGTCTATCAAGACTCTTTATCTCGGGAACGCGTGGAGGTATCGTATTGAAATGAAAACTATATACTCGAGTCTAGAGTCCCTTAAAGCTTAAAAAAATCAAACTTTTAAGTTAATGTAAAAAAGATACGACCGTTTATGCAGTCAACAATGTAAATTTGGACACTCAAGGGAATCAAAATGTATAGGGTAGGTACTTCCCGTTGACTTAGAACTATGAAATTTGGCAAGTAATATTGTTTTATACTACAAATACAGGGAAAAATCTGAAATCCATAAATTTGTAAAAAATAAAGAAACAAAAAATTCGATAAAGTACGGAACCCTCGGTGGGCGATTCCGATTTGCACTTGTCCGGTTTTTCTTTTTCTTTTGGTTTGGCGTCTGTCGACTTACAATTGTCATCTCGGCTAGGCTGCCTGGATTTATTTTTGCGTTTTAAAATGTGTCGATGTTATAAGCAGTGTATATAGATAGGTACAATACAAGTCACGTCACACCTTCGCCTGACTTAGCTATAATTACAATCTCCTTGTCAATCAATAAGCGGCGACTCAAGAAAATTATGGCAATTAAAAGCACAATCATAGCTACGTTCATGTACTAACTATAACACTGACCATAGGTGTATCTTAAGGCTTTGAAATAAGGTTTATTTTATTGTCAATTAACGGCGACAGAGTCAAGGAAAATTAAAATAAGCAGTGTATCCGGTAACACTTGTTCTCTGCACGTGATCTGAGGTCATCTAATGTGAAATCATCAGTTAGAAGCTTTGTTTACATCCGGTGGATCACGAGTAGGTTTTTTATAAAGTTATATTCAAAATTAGAACTAATCAAATAAGTAGTAAAACAAACACACAAGTTCAATACATAACTAAATATCAAAGCCAATGTTGTTTTTGACTTCATGTGGTTTTTTTTACCCCAATAAAATATTTTGCCTCAGAAGTGCGTCATTTATATAATGTATTCACACGTAAACAAAGACGGGTTTTAAACCATAGCATAGTTGGAAGATTTTGGACTATAAATGGGTGGTAAACGGTACTGTAAAAGAGATACTGTCTATCTGAGGTGGGGAATGTAAATGCTCCAGGTAGATTCTGACAATATTTATATATTTTTTCTTCAAGCAACACAATAAAATACAACTATCGACTAACTCAGATGCTTGCTACTTTCTGAATGAAATCGCCTACAGATCTTTATTCCTTCAGCAGGGCGATAGTTCTGAATTCAAATAATCGTTGCCAGTTATCTATCTCGAGACTATGAAGGTTTCCAACCTTCACAATACTTAAGTACATATTCATGCGTCCGTCAGATCTGACTGACAAATCTGTCAATCTATGGCGGGAATTCGGCATAGTTAGCGACGGAATATATACAATGTGTTTGAACACGTATAGTGGAGCCGTTAACCAAGTATAGTACGATTAATTTTATCGACAAATCGTCCACCATTCCTAAGTTTTTTCTTAACCATTTTAAAAATGCACCCCTTCAAAGTCATATGGCGCCAAACACGACTGCACTTGGTTAATGTGCCATTATGTGTCCATCCCGTCGGACATAAAAAAAATCATCATTAAATCATTCGATAGATTATGGATAATTTCCAGCATAATTGTCACGAAGAAAAATTACTCGAGACAAAAAGAAAAATTGTGTTCGAAAATTTACTATGGTGAATTCCAGGAATTGCTGAGTTAAAACAATTAGCTTAGCATCTCTGCATACATACTTGTATATGCACTTATGCAGCTAATAGTTTTGCTACTTAAAAAATATTTGATATAAACCCTGATTACGGTTTCATTTCCGAAGAATGCCACGGGAATTTCTTACACCTGTCCGTCAGCCAGCTGTATGTTTTTTTATGTCGCCTTGATGTATTTTTGATTCTTTTGACCTACACCTACACCATAATCAGGTTCTAGAGGCAAATATGGTCCAGTAATTATAGCTTATTTAAAATAAGGATTTTGAGCCATATTTAACTTCTAAAAAAAATTCTTCGATATAGCTGAGCTCAATTAATATCAAATTTACATAAAAAAAAAACAAGTAAAATGATTTTTTTAAATATTAAACTTTGAATTTTATTGTACCTTGAATTGTATAAAAACTTTTGAATAAAAATTTCACTCCGTGTGTGTGCTGGATCATAAAACATTTAAGTTAGTTGTCTAGATATATATATAAGAAACATAATGTACCTACCACATTATAAAAATATTTTCCCTAAGTAGCGGAGCAGAATTGCCTGTAAAGTTAATCCATTCACATTGATACTAAATTCAATTATTGTGTTCCTCGTACCAATGAGTTTCAATGAGTATCATTTGATATTTACCAGACGCTTTTCGATGAAGGAAAACATCGTGAGGAAACTGGACTAATCCCAATAAGGCCTAATTTACCCTCTGGGTTGGAAGATCAGATGGCAGTCGCTTTCGCAAAAAACTAGTGCCTACGTAAATTCTGGGGATTAGTTGTCAAGCGGACCGCAGGCTCCCATGAGCCGTGGAAAAAATGTCGGGACAACGCGAGGAAGAAGAAGATATTTATTAAAAAGACAGACTAAGTTTATGAATAACGCTATTACACCAATAAAATGTTTAGGCGGAGAAATCAATGAACGCCACATTACATCTGCATGCCTGTGAAGCCTAGACTTTCATGACCACTCTTACGATTTCTAAAAATGTTTTCGATCAGTAATTCTCGCAATAAACTTGAATATTTAACAAATTCTTCATACGAAACGATATACTTACACATATTTTTACGAGTATGTGTATTTTCTCTTAGTTACTTTTATTTTCTAAAATATATGTCATAAAATTGATTCATGTATGTAATTAAACATTAACAATTTAAAACTGTGCTCCCTCTGCTTACTTTATATTTATTTGTGCAATGTGGAATGGTGTTACACTATTACTCGCTTAAATTTTATTTGATTTATACCGGAGAATATACACGTTTAGGATTTTTTTTGGTAAACACGCTACGTTTTCGCTTGAATAATCGAAGCAGTATAACGAAAAAAAAATGTCGTACAATTTTAATTAATTAATTATTTACTGGATGTTACTAGGAAATACTACCATAACGCTTAGATTTTTATCATTTACTAAAAATAATGTAAAGGGGAAATAATAACCTATAATTATAATACAGTCGGGATTTATGTAAATACAGTTGATTACCTGACTTAAGTAGTAAAATTTGCAATCTTGAATAAAATTATATTACTTACTTATTATGGTTTCCTGTGTTAGGAAAGTAAATTATTTCTTATGCAGTACGTATATTATCTTGGATAATTTTTCCTATCAAAATTGATGATTCGTACCGGAAACCATGTTTATTCATGTAGATTATTGTTAAGAACTTATAAATTTTGGCAATTATATAAAATACATTATAGTAGTCGTAAAAGTACATTAAAATATCTTTATTATTTTTAATAATTAAGGTTCAATGTAGGTGTCTACTTAATCACTTTTTTAACGTTTTAAGAATAAAATAATTGTTAAGTATTAATTTAACTATCTTACTTACAAATGAAACTTATGTAGGTAGGTACTTAAATCAATTCTTATATCGTCACGCTTAATGTTTTACGATTCAATTAATTATATATTAAATATTTTTTAATAAAAAAAACATCCCAGGCGGCCTCCAACCTCTTTAACTAGCATAACTAGGAATTAAGTTGAAGATGGCCACTATTGGTCACTGATGGACACTGTTGTCAAGTCACTAAATCATTAATGATAATTTTTACATAACATATTAATACATAACACATTATAAGATCTATAAGGCATCATCAACCAAATTACGCGAACGGTCAACCCATAAAAAGCTTGAGAAAATTTTCCGTTGCACCTCCACAGAGTAATAAATTAAAAATGTCATCCCATTTTTATCTTATCTCAAACTGGTGAAAACGTCAAACGTATCAACCCACGATATAGTGGTTAAAAAGGTCAAGAATATATGGGAGTTGATTGTAACATAAGTCGTTTTAGAACTGCGGGAGTTACAGACCGGACGGTGATGCGCAGACGTCGGTTTCACTTTAGCGGGCAGTGTTCCGAATGCACGCAAGTCTATCGAATGACCAGCCGGAGTTTAACCAAGATCTCAAAATCCACTACAACTACAGGTTATCAGAGAGCATACTTATAGTGGTTAGTTAGACCGTTCGGCTCGCCTACGCCTGGTACGCGATTAGAATGGTATCGCAGATGGCGTCCATAACTCGCGCGTTTGACGCATGCGTGGAAAGCGGCATAGCGAGATAGCATCTATGTAGAGGAAACATTTGCCGACCTCCAAAAACGTAGTTCTCAATTTGTATGCATGTTTTGGTGTCAATCAGAGTTGGTGTAGAAAATTAATTAAACAAGCATAATATTTAAATTGCTTTGATCCAAGGTATGTCAATCTAAATGGACATAATTAGGTTGAAGAGAAGTTATAACTCGCGTGTCTTAATTTTTTATTGAGATATCGGAGCCAAACGTTCAGATGAATATCCGGATAATAAGCAATAACAGTTAACCATGGACATCTGCAACAGAAAAGTGGTGGCAAATGCGTTGACGACCCTTAAGGTGGGAGAACGGTCTTTTCTTGAAGGTTTGAAAACCATAATGCGTATACTAATGTGTTTACTGTGACATTCGTATCGAAACATTAAACAAGTCCTCATGTGCGGGTGAGAAATCTACCTGTTAGCAGTAATAAAAATAAAGAAACTAATTAAGTTAAAGATCAAACATAAATATGGCCTTGCGTAAAATCAAGATTTTCGTGTCAAAATATGTCGACTGGACATTTAAAATTTTGATTTTAATCAAAAGTGCAACACTTAACCGAAAGTCGAGGTCAACGTTTATGGCAGTGAAACTAGAGCGGCAAGAATAAATAGCTTCACCTACTGCACTTGTACCTGTACAAGCCGGATCGTTGGTTGACATTATTTTGTTCTGCGTAACCTAAAATATTTACCAAATAAATCTCCAAAATTATCATGCAGATTTATCACAAAATACGCAGATAGAGCGATTGAGTTTTGGTTTCATGCTATAATTAATTACCGTAGTATAATTATAATGCCAATATAATGTCAAAAACTGAAAATTGTTGATTTCCTCTCAGCCAGTTTTAAATATTTTAAAATGAATATCGCGTTTTTACAGAGGCGCGTGAATATTTTAGCTGTAAATATGTATACATTTCACGATAAACTTGCATTCCCATAGCATTTAACATTATTAAAAATTTAAAACAGGTACTTACCGCGTGTTATTATAAAATTTATCCAAAGGATATCCGCCGGTGTTTTCTGATGGCACACAAAAAACCAAACTAATGAGGAATAAATAAAATAAAGAAATATAATGGACCCACGTGAATTTTAGGTAGCACTGGAGTACTTTTGTCGGATTTTATAACTGTGATAGCTGTGTATTTAGCCACTTGTTACTCTTTATTACACTCATGTACGTTGTATGGTTCACACTGCGTCCCATATAGTGCCATTAGTCAGCCTTAAGTCCGATGTTACTACTTAAACTGCTATTATAATGCTATTATACTGCTAATGTACAGCCATAGTGAACTTAAGGCTGTCTAATTTGTGCCCAAACTGGTTCTATAAGAGCATTATAGCAAGCTATACAGCTCTTATACAGCTGACTTACACAGCTTGTGGAGTACATGTGAACGACTAGACATCTCATATAGAACCCCGAATGCCACTTGGGTATGGTACAAACTGTGCGAAATGCCTTTCGAGTTCTCAAGTACACGAACTACAAGTGACGTATCGATGCCCGGTGGCTATGCAAAAAGTAAATGTTTTCAAATTTCAAATGCAAGCAAATTAACTTGATTAAGTATACCGGTTGTGGCCTGTGACAGGAGCTATAAGCTAAACTGTAGGCTGTAGTGTATTCCTTAATTAAACTGACCAACATGTTCAGCGACTTTTAAAAATGGCTTATATTTTGAATTTTAGTACACTTTAAAGTTTCTTCTAAGATGTACTGCGTATTTTGTTATGTTGAAAGCATGAAACGTAAAATATTTTTTTATACCTATTAAAAAGAAAAAAAATTATGAATTCATAAAAGTTGTAAGTACATACTTATAGTATGAAATTGTATAGTTTCACAGTGTACTAGTTTTAAATTGTAATACTGTCAATTAATGAAAATGAAATAAAATGATAAGGATCCTGACTGAATTTTATTCATCTTTGTGATTTTTTTCTGCCTTCTTACACCACAACCGAAGTTTGAATCCTCGATGTTTTGACCACCACACACGTATAAAAAGTTACATTTTTCGTTTTGATTGAGAAGTAAAACCCAATTCGGTCATTGAATTTAATTAGTTAAGGTTAGAAGATGGTATATTCAGATACTATTTGAGATTCGTTTGATGCATTTATAAGTCATCAGGTAGAAATTCTGTTATTCGTAAGTAGGTACGCAGCGACGTACGAGTATGTAAACATATGTTAATGATTAAGCTTTCAATATTAAATCCGAATGGTTTTAATATTTCTTAGAAGTATGTTATCTACCTAAATGGGAATGTTTAACGATGTCTTTGTCTTTTACTCCTTACTGAAGAGTTCAAGAGACTCACAATTTTCGAAATTTAAACCAGAACTAAAACGAGTTCTTAATAATCTTCTCGAATACCGACTTAAACAATACAAGAACTTAACAATTCAGATTAAACTTTAGGCGTACACATTAAAGTTGAAATTGAAAAAGACGATACAAGAGATGAGATCGAGTGTACCATTTCTAATGTTTATGTTATCGATCAAAGTTAATAGCCCCGTTTCAACGTGAGCTTCACAAGTCTCTAGAAACTGGCTTTTTGCTTAGCTACATGAAAGTATGTCTAGAGGATCAATAGAGTACATGCACGATGATTTATAAAGAGCTGCATTAGAAGACTGATGTAATGCTTTTACAGTACGTACCTATAAGATATATGATGCTCGTTATGGATGACTCTGACAATACCTATAATGTTATCTTCAAGAGCTTTAATAAAAATCAAACCTAAATTTAAAAAAAACACCAATGGCAATTTATTCATGTACCTATAACGAATGCAAACGACTTTAAGTAAAATTACTTAAATCGTTACGTTAGACTGAGAAGATAAACAATTCAACTTATAAATCCACTAGTCTACGCGAATACGTCCCACATGCTACAAAATGCATTTACCGTCCCTTGGGCGATGAATAAAAGAATATATCTAAAATCCAATTAAACAAAACCTTTAATAACACGATTTATCAAACGAGCAGACATGTAAATTAATTTCTTTGGCGGCTCTTGCGGCCTGTAATTTGAAGGGCATGTCCCTCCAGCCTCCGTATAAGGCTTAGTTAAAAATACCCTTTATGAGTCCGTCATTTTTTTTGAACTGACACGACTTCTTCCCGCTCGGGATATAAAGAATGACATCATGCGGTGTGTATGCATATTTTAAATGGAAATTTTGTATTTTATATCAGTGCGGTCGTTCTTTGCATAGCTTCTTGGTTAACGCTTTAAGCGCAGTGGCCATTACTCAATACGAACGTACTCAATTCTTTCCTCCATTGTTTTAGACCCTAAATCAATGATTTTTTGAACACGGATAATATTAGTTATCATATCTGTGTCGGACTGTTTTGCTTTTTTTACATTTTTTAAGGGCTCTAGCCCTCAAACATCACCTGAATAGCCTTATAAAGTAGGCCTCAACGAGAATACTAGTAGTTTTTTTTTATTAGAATTAAAAGAAGATTAGACAAAAAGCCTTTAACTATTCAAATCTATTCTCCTAGATACCTGATGAAATATGTAATGGAAGGTCAAAAATGTTGAAGTTCAGCGTGCAGCAAGATTTGATGACCGTTTCTTGATCATATTGAACTCTGGAAAGAATTTCCATGATTTTGAATCATTGCGTTATCGACTCATCTTGCAACAGCACTTCAACATTCTATTAGAAATTCCGTTCCAAGGAATTCTGTTGATTGCAATACAGAAATTGAGGCGCCAATAAATATTCCACATTCCTTGATAGATATAAATTCTGTCAGTTCTCTTCCTCGAACATTTTCTAATTTAAACCTCTCATCCATAGTTTGAGTTATTAATGTGCTTTTGAGGCATTATCGGTTTCGCACATCTTCCAGACATGTTTATGCATCGATGGCGGCCAAAGTTATGGTCGTGGCAAACCTGTTTAGTGGAGATCAAGGACAATATACTGCTTGCACTGTTCTGGAAAGTTCCATATTGTTGGGAGTTTGCTTGAGGGTTATTCACATTAGTAACAAGTATGCCTTTCTGTTCTTATGATAAAATATTTTTTATTCAAATTTAATTTGTAGTTAAAGGAGTCAGAACAGGGATTAGCTGTGGATTTAATTGAACACTGTAGAAATTTTCTTGAATTTTCCAAACAAATTATGAGAGAAACAGATAGATTTCAAAATTTTATTACGAGTAATTTAGCAGGTACAAGATTTACATAAATAAAAAATATAAGTAATATGGAAATGGTACTTGTACCTAATGAAAATTTTCGTTACGTCAATTCTTGGTAACGATCAAATCAAACGCATTCATCAGTAACACTTGATTACAAAACGATACGTTTATATATAACAATGTACACAATTTCACTGGTTTCGGTTGATGAAGCGTGCAATTGTGTAGCTACCGCATCCTGCGATGATCTTCTGCTATTTAATTTTAAGCTTAATTACTAAATAGTGAAATACGTTTTTTGCGTTTTACATTTGGTAAAATTGACTTTTGTATATATTTCGGTGCTGGTTACACCCGCTATTGTGATAGTTTCCCAAACGTATTGTTCAATACTCCTGCGCTCATTGAGTAAGACAATGTTGTGGGAATCTCGACTAGTTTTTTTTAACCAATATGTTTCCTTTGACCTAGAACAGTGGAAAGGCAACCTCTATCTAGATTCGAAAAAGCCACACTCGCCAGCCAGCCACACAGTTCCAATGGTTTAATAAAAGTTAATTTTAAAGTTTTCTTTATTAAAAGAAAGCCAAACTAACCTATATCCAACTTCAAAAGTTTTATAGTCATTAATTGCTTAAATATTTTTAATTAAGTTAAAAAATAATTGAAAATTAAAGCAGTTCTTACAATAAATTCAAGTTTTGAATATTTAAAATTTTCCCTGGGTCTTAGGATATTCTAAAAATCCGATTTCAAAAATTCCCAATTCACATCAAGTTATTCCTTCGATCGGGTTCCAAGGACCAAAAGTCCTTTAGCCCCCAGGCCAACGACCTGGGAACCCGTTGGTCCCACGGTTCGTGGCTTCCACACAAAGCCTTAACATAATCATTATAAAAAGCCACTTGGGTTACTTTCCAAGAAAGCTTGATCGATTTTTTCCTCTGTGGAGAATTTTGAAGCATACCATAATGTTGCTATAACAAAATTAAGGTTGCTTTATTTTTAAAAGTAGCATTTATTTTCTTTAGAATTGTATAAAATAATTAAATATATCTTAGCAGATTTTAAAATACTTTTCTTCGTTAACCCTTAATTCGATACAAAATAGGAAAGTAGGTATTAAATACTTAAGTGTGAGTTCAAACCTATTCTGCGTGTAGTAGATTCTGGTTAGGTATATAATGCAAAAAATTGTGACAAAGATTATGGCCATTATTCAATTATTCTTAACATATCTAACATCAAAGTTGAACAACATATTTTCCACGTCATACAAAAATATGTTGGTATGTAGAACGAGATGATAAACTGAAGAAATTCCTCAGGCTGTCTGCTTTCAACTTAAACGATCGAATATATCTACTGCACTTCATTAATATCTTCACATATTAACTAAGACATTGAATGATGCGAAAAGGTTAAATATTAAAAACTTGAACCAGAAACCCGGTCACTGAACAGTTACACCTACTAACCAATAAGTTCAGTAACGTACGTATTTAATCTTAACATTCTATGGATAAGAAATGCTTTATCATCGTACGAGGCTTAAAACCATCCATATTGTGATAGTCTTCACCAGAGGCACGTTTTAATGACTATTTGTATACCTTAATACAATGCCATAAGGTTTACTTTTCGATGTTGTTAGAACCAAGATGTTATTTATTGTAATGTTTTAAAAGCTATTTGTTCTGGAATGGAGTTCTTATATCGGAAAATGTAATGTTCTTAAAATATCGTGGCTAAATGATGAGAGTACGAGAGAATCAGCTTCACGAGACCGAGAATGTATCGAAGACATAACACATACAGTGCTTGTACCTACATCAATATACGTTTTTAGCTGATATGACAAATAGACATAAGCGTTGTTTCTACTTACAGGACAAGTCAATTATGATATTAACTGACTTTCCATTATATGGTTAGGTACTATTGACACAGTGCAAGAGTACATATACGACGGTAGCAAACAAGCATACGGCCCACCTGATGGTAAGCAGTCACCATAGCCTATGGATGATATTACCTAATGTCGCATACAGATTTCTACCTTCGCGCAATCGTTCAGTATCTTCGAAACATTGTTTTTTAGCTATTTCAACACAAGTAACCGTGGAATTCCCCGTTTTAATTACGAATTGGATTAAGTAACATTAGCAGTCCGTTATGGTATAACGCCATGGTGGTAAATGATGACTTTTCACGGTTGCAGCGTAATTTTAACGGATTAGTGGCTAAGTTTGTTGCCGTTTTTCATAAATTATATAACTGAGTAAAATTTAGATACTGGTTGAAAATTTATTGGTTTTTATGTTTGAATAAGTCTATTTACGCTATCTATAGCTTTCTACAATAATAAGAATATATACCTACTTTTTCTTTTCCTTCAACCTAGCGTTTTCCCAGTCTAGCGCCAGGGTCCGCTTTCCTACTTAATCTTCTCCACTTTGCCCGGTCTTCGGCATCCTCAGGTTTGAGATCGTTCTCTTCCATGTCCGCTGTCACGACGTCCAGCCAGCCCTTCTTATAAGAATATATAATATACCTACTAAATAAAATAAAAAAACTTAACAATAATAACAGACTTGTCTTTTTTATATATTACAAGAAAGTAGAAAATATTGTCAGCTTTCATTTTAATTCGAAACAGGACCTCAGTGTCGTCATATTTGCTTTTAATAATAGTAGTAGTTCAGCCGCAGCGCTATGTGATATAATACGAGTATCTATTCTTATACACCTTATATTTTTCTAACCTGTGCATCGTCGCGTCGGATATAGGTACTTTTCTTCTATGCAAAAGCTATAAAAACACAACAAAAGTGATTCCATTTCCAACTTCACATAAGGTAATTATACGTGACTGTTTCCTATTCACTTTTCTTTTCCTATAGCGACTCCATCGAATTGTCGCAGTTCCGGGAAAGCTTCATTAATCGATCGATGCACGAGGTTCAGGCGCGTTCACACGTGAAGAGGTGTTACCTTCCGTTTAGTGTCTTGAAGCATCACTTATATTCTAAAAGCATGAGTGAAACCAGATCAATGAAAAGAACTATGTATGACACTCGTGAAATTGAAACATTATTTTTAAATCTTCATTATAATCTATCATTATTGATACTGATCGAAACACGATTTGCCGAGCGAGCGGTAACAGAGTAAATTATTTACCTGAGTGAACGTTTTAAAATGGTATTGTGAAAAAAAAAGAATATCAAATTGCGTAATAAACATTCGACAAATAACCATTAGGAGGTACAGTTTAAGAAAACTTTAAAACACAACTCGAACAATGTACAGTCAGCATCAAAAGTAGCGGTTCAAATAACGTTTCTTAAGTATATATAAGTTTCATAATCATTCTGTAACAGCTTACCAAAAAGTGATGTCTTTAATGTAGAATAACTAAGACTGTAAAAGATATACTTTTGAGCGCGAATTTTAACAATTTATCTATATTTGGAAAAGTTTTCCGGAATATCAGATACTTTTGGCGCGTTGTTTCATCCGCTACTTTTGATGCTGACTGTACTTATCAAACTATTTAATATAACGATGCACTAAATATAATTGATTAATTACTTTTGACTTCAGCTAAATTTAATTCAGTTCATATGAGACTAGTTGGAATCAATCAAATCCAACGGATTTTAGCGTAGTCACCTGCAATACAATGTCACCTTGCAATTCCAAATTAAGTAGCATAACTCGTATAATCATATATGGTACTAAGAACTTATTTGGGTATAATCTTGATCATGTTTTACTAAATACTTAGCAACGATCGATCCTTAACCTTAATGTCTAAGTATAGATTATAAACTTAAAATGGAAACGTATTTTTAAATTGGGTTGTTTGTTAATGAATAATAATTTGTGTTATACAGCTGTTGTAAATAATAACGATATACAGTTTTATAGTTCGTGTCATCCATGACGCGCAGATTTGTCAAATCTAACCTTTAATATCATGACAATATTAGTCAAGGCACGCGTCTTCGTGAATGAAACGATCTATAACTGCAATCCTAACCCACGTCAATAACCTATGTTGACAGTGACAGAATGTAGCTATTGGTCGAGAACGAAAAAGTATATAGTTACTTACAAATTTATAAATGACAGTTGGTGTAATTTGTGATCGTCAATTTTGTAATTATAGCAGAACGCGAAATTACAACAAATGACTTGCATTAAACAAATTTATGCGAATCATTATGTTTGTTGATTATCTAAGCCCCGTACCAACCAGTGGCATATAAGTAGGTTAGATATAGGATAATAAATGTTCCTAGTTAAATTCAATAAACGCTCTATATTAAAAACATGAAACAATCGAAAGAATTATTCACATTTGCAAACTTTGCAATACCACATATTTTGAAATTTAGTTTGGGAACTAAAAACTCAAGCAACCACGATTAAAAATAACAATGGTAAATATTATTTCTTGTCTAAATTTGACAAACCACTTAATGGCCGTTACGCACTAGCGAACGGACTTTTCTTTTATTCATTCATTCGTTCGTTGAGTGAAAGTGTACCGTTTGTCATTTCCAAGTTTGTTTACGTGCCTTGTTTACTAAAATGACGAATTGACGTTTCAATTGTTTTTAGTTTTTTGACGCATGCAAGATTGTCACGCATATATTTAGAGATCATTTAAATTCTCGTATGTTACTGTTAGCGTGTGCTGATTTTGAACTTTAAACGAATGAAATAAGAGCGTTCTTAGAACACCAAAAGCTAAAGATATGATCTTTCTATATTTATGAACGCTTTTCTTTTCTATTACAATTTGCATATTCACATTGAGAAACAAAGTTATAAAATGGTGTTTTTTGTCAATAGCATGGGACATTAGTCAGATTTTCTGCACCACGCGTAACAACAGTGAGTACTTATTTGGATAGTTTTGCTAACTCGGGGCAGTGGGGCAACACTCCTCATTGCGGCCATTCTCTGCTCCGTTCGGCTATGCATTGCTCCGAGCAATTATAAGGGTTGGCACAACTTGACGCCCCTATACGTGCATTACCACAGATATGATAATGACTTGAATTTTGACAACCCTAAATAGCCGAAAGGGGTAGTGCGCTGTCAAATTTCAGTTTTGTAGGAAATGTCATTTCTGTACGGTAGTTTTATTATTTATTCTGTGCTCGGGGCACATTCGAGGAGTTTGATTAGAGGTCGTTAAATTAGATGTTGCCTTATAGAAATCGATTACTATAAAGAAGTTCGATATCATTTCTGATATTGAGCCACTAAAGAAAATAAAATTATGTCGATGTAATTTCAATCAAAATAATCACATCTACCATGAAAAAAAAATTAAGGTTTGAAAAATAATACACGTTTTAATTTGTTTATTGTTTTATTTATAACTCAAGAGAATAAATATAATATTTAGATTTTGACGTGATACATTTTTATGTTGATAAAATATTTTGCTACATCACATTAGTATTTGTGCCTGTGTCAATATTTTTACAGACTTTACTATCACTATCTATGTCATCGGGTGCCTATTTCACCAAATTGACAATTAACACTTCACACTGATCATTATATGGACATTTCTGGTCCGGCAAGTAATGACCTTCAATGTTTACTTGTTGGACCAGTAATGTACAGTACGGTGAAATGTCAATTGTCAGTGTAGTGAAACATGGGCCAGGTTTACACTGGATATAGCACTGAGACGAGGACAGTGGCTTATTAAAGAAGAGGCATATACTCAACAGAAGAGACATATACTTAAAGAAGAGGCATATATTCAACAGAAGAGGCATACACTCAACAGAAGAGACATATACTCAACAGTGTATATGGGCTAAAAAGATAGATGCTATCACCTATTCTATTATGCCTATTAAGCGTAAATAGATTGCAGATATGTGCACCAGTAACGTTCACTCATTGTTTCTATGCCGTGAGACCGGAATGTTCGCGAACTTTCAATAATTAAGAGAAACGTTGATAAATTTTATTGTGATCTTTTAACAATAAGGTACCTCCCTATTGCTATTGTTAGATAAATATCTGTTTACGTGTTAGATGATATATGTAAGTAACACATAGGTCATAGGTACTATCTCGAGCTAGTGCTCATATTTTGTACTATATCACTCTCTCATGCCGCTCCCCGAATAGCCTAGAGAGAGGTATTATGACGGGCAAAGTTGAAGGCACCAGACCCCAGGGCCCTCCCCCTACTAGATGGTGTGCTCAAATCACTGCTCCTATGCAATTAAAACTGCACGAGGCCATGCGCTTGGCGATGAATGTGGGGGCCTATGGGGGAATCTGCATGGTCTTCAACAGAAGGACATGATGTCACAATCCTCAGGACCGACTGAAAAAAAAAACCGTTTTGATTTTTCGTTTATAGTTGATGATTGTATGCTAGGCCTCTGTTTACGGCGCATTTAATTGGCCGTTTTTAGCACATTTTAAAGTAACCTAGTTCTTGTACAAACAAGAATATCAAAAAAAGCAAAACGTGCAGATACAGGTAAGCTGGTAATATTGAACTCATATAAAAAATATTTATCTAGGGCCAAAATTCAGAGAGGAAAATGTCGAGAAAACTGTATGGAAAAATGACCACTTAGTTCCTCTTAAATATCAGTTTTGTTTGTAAGTCGCTCATTCTACCTTCCGCTATGTTCTTTTAGTCTAATCAGGATCTGACTAATACAATCTAATCTCATGTGCAAATTTAAGGATATGTAAGTGGAAAGTTATTAGTGACTAACAGACCTCCCGTTTTGTCATTTTTGAAATATTGCAAAAATTTTAGAAATAAATGAATAGTGGAAAAATTCAGTTGGAAGAGCGATGGGCTGATCCAGAGTCGCGAATTCGAATGTCGCCCGAGACAGTGAATTATTCCATTATTTTTCCAGTGAATAATTCTAAACTTTTGACAGACATTTCTGCTTAAAACAAAATTAACTCTATTACAGATAAAATGGCGGCTATTGGGTGTTTTTTTTTAAGTTCTATGAAATGGTAAGCAGCTGTGGTTATTTTGACGAGAATGTTAGTACACTGTACTGTAATTACATTGTACTTCTAATTCATTTACTCATGTTACTGTTTGTATTCTAAACAAAATAAAAAATACAGATCATAATCAATACCTATTCTTATTCATTCGAGTCCCCTGATAAAATGAAAAAGTGTCCATCACACCGTTAAAAAGTCCTCCAGTTATAAAATAAGAGTAGGTATAGGGTATGTAACCGCCCGGTTACATTCGCAAACGTCAAAATATTCAAGCGGTAATGCAAATTATTTTAAATAATGCCATATTTTACCACATATGTTTCACTTTCTGATGACGTCACAGTGTGAACGACCCGTATGCCTAACGATTGAGCGAATGCTGATCCGGCTGTGATATTACCATTGGCTTCGCGAGTGAAGGCAAGTCAGGGGGCATAGCCAAGGTGAGAATTTCGCTACGACAGTGAAACACTTTGGGTCTCTCTATCACTCTTCCATATTATTAGTGCGTCAGTGACAACTGTCGCATTATTGGCACGTTGGCTATGCACCCTGGTCCTCTGATATTTTATACCTTTAAACGAACAACTCTAGTATATTTATATTATATTTCAGGGATCTCGCAAACGGCTAACGATTTTGATGAAATTTGCTATATGGGGGTTTTTGGGGGCGAAAAATCGATCTAGCTACATCTTATCCCTGGAAAAACGCGCATTTTTGAGTTTTTATGTTTTCCGAGCAAAGCTCAGTCTCCCAGATATTACATACAGAACGTTACTTTGCTACTACTTATAGATTCTGTGCGAAAAGAGAAGAGTCATATATCTTATGTATTGGTTCCCTTATATTCCACAACTCTATTAAATATATTCGACGTATTTGTCCTGAGGGATTCCCACGGTGTTCCCATTAAACAAGATATAATCACCCGTAGTCTGCCTCTTTTCTGTTCAATCATGAAATGTTCATGTACGTGATGGCTTCCCTTTTAGACACTTCATTTATCTTTAAGCTTATACGAGATTGTAGATAAATATTAAATTAAAAAAAACAATTTTATGCTAAGAATGCCTTATATCATTTTGTAAAAAGATGATACTCTTCACACTGCTGGATCGATTTCTATAAAACATAGCTTAGAATTACCGCAAGGAATCTAGCTTTCACGTAAAAAAACCGCACCAAAATCTGTTCATCCATCGGAGAACTATTATGCCACAGACAGACGGACATCAGCGTCAAACATATAACACTCCTCTTTTTCCATCGGGGGTTAAAAACTTAAGTAAACTCACTTCGCTCGTGCTCTACAAGCGATTGGAAACATCAAGCAATATCGATACTTTCTTCTGAATTCTGAATAGATAAAGTTCATTGGCTTTTTAGGGAAAATTATTAATAGCTATACTATGACTAATCAAACTCTATGTTTGAAAGCGTAGCGTTTTGTTGCAATGCGAAATATTTAGTAGACGGTAACAAGAATTTGCTATGGGCTTATGATGAAATAGCTAGTTTGATTTTTAGTGCCTGTATACTTTTAACTCTAACATATTATTCATACTGTTTACAAAAATTGTTGACCTGACCTTTTAACGGGCAAAACGACGCGTGTTTAAATTGCGAATTAAAGTATGAACGTGTTGTCAGATTAGTGAAACCGATAGAAGACTTCAAACGAATGAAGTACTAGTTACAAGTAGTATAATTTTATAATTTAACCCATAACTGTACTTATTTAACCTAGTATATGCAAAAGATAACTACACGAAAAATTATTAAAATCTAACTTCAATTATGTAACATGATATTCTTATTGTTCACGCTGGTTAGTAAAACAAAAAAAAAACGATGTCCAATGATTGGACAAGGGTATTCTCAAAATGGCAGTTGCAGCCCAGGGTTTATCTTACTGATTCGTGTGAAAGGTCACAAAGGTCTTCAAGCTCGTTAAAATTCTCGATACCAGTAAAGATATATTTATATGACAGCCAAGGATATCGTTCGTCCAAGTAAAATTGTTTCAACGTATACTATAAATATTTAAGGGTTAATTCTTATTTGATCATTATTTTTGCAATAAATAAGTATATCAAGAAATACCCATTCATGAAGCAAATTCCTACGTACATTTAAAATGAAAGTGGTAGGTAGTAGTAGTAGTGGTTCAAAAAATTAAACAAAGTGTTTTATTTAAATTATTCAAATATACATAACACTATTTATAAAAACATAAATTCAACTCGCTACTTATGTTTCCAGACCTGCTAACATGAGTTGCGTTCTCGCGCGCGATTCCATACATCTTGCGCGATTTCAAGTAGGTATCGTTCGCGCGCGAGAACGCAACTCATGCTAAACGCAACTGATCTACCCTCGAGAAAGCAACTAACTCCAATCTGTGCGGCCAGCTAAGGCAAACCACAGCCGAGATCCTGTTCATTTACGAGTAATATTACTGTTTTTTATATATACTACGTGGTAGCAAACAAGCATACGACCCGCCTGATGGTAAGCAGTCTCCGTAGCCTATGTACGCCTACAGCTTCAGAGGAGTTACATGCGCGTTGCCGACCCTAACACTCCGCACCCTCGTTGAGCTCTAGCAACCTTACTCACCGGCAGGAACACATCACTTTGGGCAATGGGCACATAATATGGCCACTTCCTTTGTCAATCATCTTTCAATAACTAGTAACACATGTTAGCGTGCTTTGTATGTGCCTTCCCCTGACCTTGTGATTTGTGTAATATGTGTACCTAATACTAGAATAACTATCGACATATAGTTATTGTATAAAATAATTCTATTAATATTTTACTAACAGCACGAACTAATATTTTTTCCAAATGTTCACGTTCATGGCTGGCCTTGGTGAAGTCGTGTTCGCAAGTGACAGGCAGACAGACTGACAGACTGATATTACACATGTTCACGGTTGATTGGTTAGTATTATGATTCGTATTTAATATGAATATTTTAACAATTGTTTGTCTTTGCACGTTAAATTAAAAAAAACGGGCTCTGGCATACACCACCAACTAATTCCGTACGAATGATTTCAAGTTAGCAGCATTATCCTGGCTTGAGCTTTACGTCCAAAAAGAGTCGTAATTTATCAGTTGCCACTGATACGAGTAAATTACGAATCAGATTAGTGTTCGTTAGTCTTTCATGTTTTACTTTTGACTCTCAATTGCTCAAAGGTTGACTGGAAGAGATCCTAAGTTCGCCTTTGTACATTGCCAACATATTTTTTTTGTATCTTTACCTGTCCCTTATGTACAATAAAGTGTTTACATACATACATACCACCGTTAAGTTTAAATAACAGGAGTTACATCACTATGTATTCACTGAGTAGGAACTGTCTACTCTACTGAGTAGGATCATAAACCCGTGAGCACATGCAGTACAATTATACGAATACTCGATAAACTTTCCACTCTTTCTTTGTAAGTTCACAGAACGAACATGAATTAGTACGAACACTGTAGGAAACACTGTGGCAACGTGACACGTGACCTTTTAGAGATATTCTCGATTTTCGATTAAATTAACTCGATTTTTAGGTGAAAGTATGGCAAGTGTTGCGCGATCTGATATGAATCGAACACGCAATCGATGATCGCGGGTCTCTTTCTTTACTTTTTTTGAGAAAACGTTCAAACTATATACAAATCTATATTTGTTTTAAGACAAATGTGCTCGACCGCCTCGAAACCGCCTTTCCAAACCAATTAAGTCCCCATTATCCTCTCTAAAAATATTTTGTGACATAAGTCCTTAGTTTGTTTTCTTTTTCGAAATTGTATTATCAATGTTTATCTTATAATAATAAAAAAACGAAAGAAATCCAACGCCCCTTGGCATAGCTATGGTTAATATACAATAAATTGTGTAAAAATACTTTCTATAAGGGAGCCAAATGGGGATGTATGGAGAAGCGGTCGCCCCTTTTCCTCTTAAGAAATTTTATTTGAATAGCTTGGCAGTAAAAGCCAAAATATTGACTAATGTACTCTTATAATGAGTTTAAATAGCTACTCAAACTACTTGCATGGTGTGTGCCTGATTCTCATGAAGGCTTCAAAATTAAATTTGGATCCACCGGAACCTGGCTATTGGTTCAGTTGTTATTATGTAGCATAAAGGATGACTCACGCTAGACCGGGCTGGGGCCGGGCCGGAGCGTCCGACACGTAATTTTCTATTACGGCTGATCGGTGATCACGTGGTACTTTCCATAGAAAACGAAGCACTGGAAGCTCCGGCCTGGTCCTGGCCCGGTCTAGCGTAAGTCATATGGTCAAAATGATAATGATGAAAATTTAATTCATGTACATCGCACCTCTCTTAATACGAGTATATGTAGAAATTTTATTCAAACAATATTATTTGTAAGAAAAATGTTGCAATGAATACCTAGTTAAAGCCCGACCAGAAATTAATATATTATCATTGCCAAGAAGGCGCTGTTATTCTCATGTAAGTATAGGGTAACAGTTCAGTTTTGTATAAAAAAAATTGGTTCCAATGAAATTCCGCAATATGGCGCGTGATCATATATTACTGGCCAGGCTTTACTTAGTTTTGGGCGAATGCAAAATGCAAACCTTTCACGTTGGTCAACATAAACTGCATGCATGATTGTCTCAAGATATCTTAATAAAGAAACGAGTGAACGTACTTTTAATAATTACCGCAATCTCAAGTTATTGCCGGCCCAAGGTTGTTCCATTAGTAGATTTCGTTTGCTCTATTTGTCTTACGTGTTTCGCAGTTTGTTCAATGTGGGTTTTGTAAGCTTATTCATAGATGTTTCTATTTGTTATAAAAATATCTAAAAATCCTTAATTAAGTTTACTAATTTAGTACCCAGTTATCGTATAACGATCGGAAATGGAAACTACAATCGTTTCAAAAGAGAAATTACCATCTACTGTTCACTGATTTATCGGTTTTGCCAAAAAGATTTTCAATCATTTAAATACCAAGTCGGTGGCAATAAATCGTTGTCACTGTATAGACAACCTACGAGACTACACTCAAAACCAATGAGTTGTCACTTACCTCTTTTCATGGGGTCCATATTGGCTCATATACAATTTATTATTCGAATATTTTTAATGATACCGCTTTCTAGTCGTAATCATCGTTTCTCCGAAAATTGTTTCTCATATTTTTTTTTTATGGTTTTTTTATACTAGTACCTACGGGTCCATATTGGCTCATATACAATTTATTATTCGAATATTTTTAATGATACCGCTTTGTAGTCATAATCATCGTTTCTCCGAAAATTGTTTCTCATATATTTTTTAAATGGTTTTTTATACTACTACCTACATTATTCATAACGATACATATTCCGTTTTTTTTACTCATAATGTTATTACTGAGAATGTATCGGTGCCCATAATGTTATTACTGAGAATGTATCGGTGCTCATAATGTTATTTGTATGAATTTCTTTATTTATAAACTTATTTTATACAATTGCTTGATCAGAAGTTATATTAAAATAGAATATATATATATATATATATATTATTATATATATTATTTAGAAGTTATAGTAGTCAAAACGAGGACTAGCATAATATCGCCCACCTTTCTGGCAGGATTTCGGTTCTGCGAGGGTCGCAGTTCTAACCTAACCTAACCCACCTTTCTGGCAGGATTTCGGTTCTGCGAGGGTCGCAGTTCTAACCTAACCTAACCCACCTTTCTGGCAGGATTTCGGTTCTGTGAGGGTCGCAGTTCTAACCTAACCTAACCCACCTTTCTAGCAGGATTACGGTTCTGCGAGGGTCGCAATTCTAACCTAACCTAACCCACCTTTGTGACAGGATTTTCCAATCATTTTTGTTTAAAATTAAAATTAATAATGATCATTACTATGTAAAATTTTAATACTAATAATAATCGAATTTCCAATTTTATTACTTTAAATCGATATTCGAACAATAATATATGCATCAATTTTAGCAATAGAGATATTCATGAGGAATGACATTATGAATATAATAAATTCGAAGTTACAATCATTATTGTTTAAAATAAATACGTGTAATGATCATTAGAATGTAAAATTTTATGAGAAACATTTTCGGAGTTTCAATAATCGAATTTGCAATTTTATATGAACTTTGGCGCACCCACTACCTACATTATTCATAACGATACATATTCCGTATTTTTTTACTCATAATGTTATTACTGAGAATGTATCGGTGCCCATAATGTTATTACTGAGAATGTATCGGTGCTCATAATGTTATTTGTATGAATTTCTTTATTTATAAACTTATTTCATACAATTGTTTGATCAGAAGTTATATTACTTATTTTAAGTGAACGTATATCGGAACGTACACGGAGATTATGATTTATATTGGAGGGTGTGCACTACATAATTCCAACATAGTCTAGTTTGACAGCGAGTCAGGTGTGTTGTGAACGCAAGATACCTAACACTCCTCCTCGCTTCGCTCGTCGTCGTACCTAACGGTGACTCTGGCACTCAATTTCTTTTTGTCAGCGAGTCAGGTGTGTTGTGAATGCAAGATACCTAACACTCCTCCTCGCTTCGCTCGTCGTCGTACCTAATGGTGACTCTGGCACTGTATGTCATTTTTAAATAGCAATATCCTATATCTGTTAGCATAAACTTAATAATGTTTAATGAATATACTATTGTGAAATGTTAAAAAAAAAACCTTATTGTTATTTACCCAAATATTCATAAATGCATCAAATTAGGATCCAAAATGTTTTTGCTTGAAATCGATAGTTCGAGTAATAATATATGCATAAATGTTTATGTATGCATAAATTAGGATCCAAAATGTTATTGCTTGAAATGGATATTTCGAGTAATAATATATGCATAAATTTTAGTATTAGAGATATTTATGTAGAATGACATTATGGATATAATAAATTCGAAGTTCCAATGAGTATTGTTTAAAATTAAAAAGTATAATGATCATTAGGATGTAAAATTGTATGAAATACATTTTCGGAGTTTCAATAATCGAGTTTGCAATTTTATATGAACTTTGGCGCACCCCTTTTCATGGCGTTTGAATGTAATATTTAATTTCCTATTTTTTTTTCCTATTCTCATCTTTATTGTATATTTTTTTATTTTCTATTTTCTTTTTTTTTGTTTATCTTTTTTTAGGGTTCCGTAGTCAACTAGGAACCCTTATAGTTTCGCCATGTCCGTCTGTCTGTCTGTCTGTCTGTCCGAGGCTTTGCTCCGTGGTCGTTAGTGCTAGAAAGCTGAAATTTGGCATGGATATATAAATCAATAAAGCCGACAAAGTCATACAATAAAATCTAAAAATTTTTTTTTTTTAGGGTACCTCCCCTACACGTAAAGTGGGGGTGAATTTTTTTTTTCGCTTCAACCCTAGAGTGTGGGGTATCGTTGGAAAGATCTTTTAAAACTAATAGGGGTTTTCAAGAAACATTTTTTGATAAAGTGAATATATTCGGAGATAATCGCTCCGAAAAAAAAAATGTGTCCCCCCCTCTAACTTTTGAACCATAGGTCCAAAAAATATGAAAAAAATCGTGAAAGTAGAGCTTAAGAAAGAAATTAAATGAAAACTATAGCGGACATGATCACTTTAGCTGTTTTTGAGTTATCGCAAAAAGTCATAGTAAAAAGACTTACTTTAATTAGGTACTGATTATGCAAATTTGCCTATTTGTTTAACTCGGTTGAAAGGTACCGTTTCATCCCTTGATTAACAATTTACTATACTTTAAGCTCCAGTTTAGCTTATTGTGACGGAAGAGTAACTACGGAACCCTACACTGAGCGTGGCCCGACATGCTCTTGGCCGGTTATTTCCACTTAGTAATGTTCGTGTAGATTAGTTAATGATTATTGATTTTTGTATTGTACAATTATATTGAATGAAATAAACAAAGAGCCATTATCATAAACATTTTGATTCGAGGTATTCCGCGCTTTTAACATAGCACATCATCAGAAGATATTGCGCCTTTGCGTCTTACTAAAATTGCTATGTTTTTGCTACGCTGACATCATATAGGCTCGCATGATTTACCTGCCAAGGATTCCTTTGAATTGACCTTCCAAGAATTTCATTATATTACCTGCCTAGCGCATCTGTTAAGTCTGACGTATACGAGTAAATACAAGAAACGTAGTATCCGTCTGAATAACACGTGTATTTCTTAAAGACACAACCTTCGTGCACAATGATCTCACTTCCTGGGCCCATCGGTAAAAACCTTGCTTTGATCTTTTCCCACGGGATTCAAACTATTCAAATTGAGCTTTTTGCGACCTTTAAAGTTTCGGCTTTGTTAGTTTTTTATCCGAATGTCGATTGATTGATATTGTTTAATGTGTGTTGTGATTATCTTCGACAAATCGGAAGCCGTTTCATAAATGTATGCGATTAAAATCTTACTTACCGGAACTAGCTTTTGCTGGCAACTTGTCGACATGTAATTTTATTGAAACTATGTCTGACCCGGGCTTTAAAAATAAAATAACATGATTCAAATATGATTCTGTACCCCTAGTGTAAATTTATTCGATAGCGAAACGTGACGTACGCGTTTGCGTTAAGTGTCATTTTGTATCGGATTTGAGTGTCCAAAACGTTCCGCTTGGCGCGCTGTGCCTAAATCCCATACTAAATGAGACTTAACGCAAACGCGTACATCACGTTTCGATCGAATAAATTTACACTAGGGGCTCTGATGTCAGTGTACGTTCGAATTGGCCTGTAATAGTTCAAAAGTATATTCATGTGTGAAGAAACTACGAGTATGTACCTGAAATTAGATGCGCTCTAAGCCTAGGTTTGGTTCGGTTATTGTTTTTTTTTTTTATAATATATGATGAGTCAGTTATTTTGAAACTAAATGACATAAATAAAAACAGTTTAAATTTACACACTATATTCAGGATAAGGAAATATAGCTGTTATTATTCAGATGGAAACTTAATGAGTTAACTAGAACAATTTATGTATTATTTTGTCAATGGCATGCAAAGCGTCAAAGGCGTTAAAATCCGTTAAAATAGGATCTTACCTTCACTGCTTGCACTACATAATCCTGTCAAGTTTGAGTTTTTTCTACACAAGGTGCTGTTTTATAATACAGAATACCATAATCATACCTTTAAAGGAACCTAGCAAAAAAAGCATCAAAGACCATCCGATGTGGTCTTGTACGCTTTTTCTACTTCCATTTTTATTTCCTATGGGGCCAGCATGGTTTTGCGTGACAACGCGGGTTTGAATTTTAATAGGACATATGGGGTTATTTTATCGTTTATTCTTTGATAGCTTAATTTGTAAGACGACTGGGTCGCTATGAATGTATATTGCTGTATCGTTCGTACTCTTTTGCCGAAATCGTTAGTGGTGTGAAGACCGCCTACCGCTTTACAGACGTTTGAGGCATCGATCTAATATATCGGGTACATTAAATCGATGGTTTGAGGGTGTAATCGCTATCAATTAATGTAGCTGCCACTTAGATATGTTGTATTAATTATCAACAGTTGTCACCTAGCCCCTTAAATTCGTCACCCTATAATACTATCGTCTCTTAGTGACCTATCGATCCGGACGAATTCATCAAAATATGCTGGTTACTGATAAGGGCGAATATTATGACATCAAAATATCAACGAGGTAGACGTATGATGGTTCCTACTGACCCTAAACTTTCTATGCCGTCCTACCTTTCCCACTCTCACTAACTATCCGGAACCATCCTTTCTTATAGATCCTATAATTACGCACATACCATGCTAGCCCCATTCGATCGTCAACGGACCGGAAACAGCTACCTGCCCTAACGCATGCCAAGTAACTATATTTTCAACAAAAGGTCGTATGTCATTATGAATCCTATAGAGTTTTTTTGTCTTAGCTTGGTTGCTTTGAAATAATAGTTATTGGTCAGGTATAAGTTTTTGTCCGTAACAGTGTTAGGAGAAAAGGTGAGTGGGTAAGTTTAAGTCTTTATTCATGTAAAAATATTGACCACCGGTAATGGCGGTAACGTAGGGACGGTAACCGGTGACGGTTGGTCGCTACGCTACCAATGACCGGCAGTGTGAGGTTATTATGACATATTTTAAACTTTACCAATAATACAAATTAATTAATATATCAATCCACAGCGCAGGCTTTGGGATAATCAATATATATGCGTCGTCAATAGTTATGTAACAATTTTATAACTACTTAAAAGGTTAAAGTCAATATATACTATTAATAGTTATTTATTATTGATAGTTTTATTTTATTTTAAGACTATTTTTATTTTTTTTTAGATCTAGGTTTTAAGTTTTTGTAGTTTAGTTTTTAGTATATTTACCAAATTACAATCTGTAACTATCTTAAATAAATATATACTAAAAATAAGAAAGAACACAACAGTCAATTTCATTTTAAATCATATGTCATAATAAGTTCAGTCTCGTGTTAATTCTAATTTATGTAAGCACAAAGAATTGGTATCGAAATAGCCTGAAACTACCTGTAACATACTTTAACTTAAAATTATATTATAACACTAACATGACTGTGATACGTTACACAACTTGCGGTGTGAGGATAATATGCCTATCTCATCTACGGAGACGGTACGTGCCTACGATATAAAATAATCAAACACACTAAAATAATACAATTCGTAGAACAGTGAATTTACTTACAGTTTTCTCGGATATCGGTTTTGAAACGGAATTCACCGTATTGGTTTGTAATCTGACTCTTGGTTATAAAGCAATCAAACATCATGAGATGTAGATGTGGACATGTTAAGTATACAACATAAGTGTTTGAATAGCATTTATACTCTTATGTATACTTACTATCAAAACACTCAAAGAATTCAAGTCTAAGTAACATGCTGTTTAGAAATCCTATAACATACAGTTGCTTTCAAATCCGACCTACGTATAAAAAATACTTAAGTCCATTTCATTAAACGTAGCTTAGTTTTTTTATATTAAAAATTGTGATGGATCGTGTCGTGGTTTATTACACAATATTATTCCATTTGCGAATATTACTAGTAAGTTTCCAATGTTATCTGTAATATTACCAAGAGCTAAGATACGAAGTCAAAGATTTTTTCAACTTACCCAACGCACCCTAACGTTTACGCCAGAAATATATTTTAAGTCATTTGTCGACCATTACGTAAGCAGTTTTTAAGCAAATATTAATATTTATTGATTGTCAACAGTCCAACAGAACTGATGAAGATGTCGAATTTGGAATGACATCTTCATTTATTTGATGTTTATTCCCTTGTCATAAGGAATATTTTAGTTTGTCTTTACTTTCAATGGAGGAATGTTAACAAAACAATTGCCTAATGTCAGAGTAACATCTTCATGTCAAGGTCTATGAGCGGCTTTGTTCCTAGAATAATAATATGATTGTGCTTGGTTTACATGTGAAGAATATGGCTACCTATCTCATCTCCGCAAAATTTTAAAACCGATTATTAAAATGCGGAAATTTTCATTGATTTCTCAAAACCGTTGAATTCTTAGAAAGGTAATCTAACCTAACCTAACCCAATGGCTTCTACAGTAGATCTTCAGTTTGGAAAATTTGAAATTAAAATGCGCTCGTACAAATGAAAATTCGGCAAATGAAACATACTGTAGAAATGTTTACTACATTTCATTCAAAGTACTTATATATATATTTTTAGGTCATGGAAGTTTATGCGCTTAAACGAAATTTTCACATGATTTATAAAATTATGTGTGATCGATTTCAATTCTTTGGAAGTTTGGAGGAATAATACATCTATGATAATTGTAGAGTGATTTAAAAACCTTAGTAAGCTTCTTAATAATGACTATGAGCTAAATTCGAATACCAGGATTATTGAGGGTTAAAGCTGTATTTACCACGAAAATTAGAATATAGATATTCTTATGGAAAGTTTATAGAATTTTATTACGTTTTATTAATTACATAATATATCCGGAACACCACGCTGCGCTCTAAAACTCAGATTATAGATGTAGCTCGAAAAGTGGCCAATTTAAAGTGGGACTGAGCCGGGCATGTCTGCCGCATGCCGAATGACTTGTGGGCCAAGATAACCACGGATTGGGTGCCCCACGAGTCAAACCGGGGATCTGGCAGACCGCGTCGGCGATGGCGGGATAACTTAGACTCCTTTTTGAGGGACTGGCCGGTCGTAGCTCAAAACCGGGATGAGTGGAAGAAGAGGGGGGAGGCCTTTTCCCAGCAGTGGGACACAATGGGCTCGTTATAATATAATAAATAATATGATTATCAGTCTTTAGGTAAACATGAGTAAATAACTACTATGCAACAACAGAAGTGTTCCTCATCATAATAGGAGGTTTGTATATTTTTGCTGAATGTTTGTAAACATTATTACATTATGACATGCTGACTATGCATTTTAAAATTTAACGGTCCGATTCGAAGAATGATTAAGACACGTTTAAAATGTTGGAAAGATCTTTAAAAGATCGATAACTAAACGACATGTCAAATTTGCCGTTTATTTCGATTCCGCTGTGATCCCAGTCCTTCTATCTGCGATATTTCTAACGTCAAAGTGACATTGGTTGCCCGAATCGAGCTGCTTCTGTCAATTATACGACATACAAACGATATCTAAATGAGAACTTATATAAACCAGAACTTATCGTTATCGTATCGCATTCTTCGAATCGGGCCGTATGTTTATGTTACGCGAAGTCGAATATCGCGACGCTTAGTCAGCGGTAAAATGCGGACTTTACTCCCTAGTGCGTTATAGATACTCATCTATTTTAATTATCTAATAAAATAATAATTATAAACTTATAGGTATACTTACAGGTATATTGACTTGCTTTTAATAATAGCTGTGACGTATTCTGCTCCGCATTACAAAAAGGTTTTATTTATGGTTTACTTTTCATGTATTATTTTCTATTTGGTTTTAGAACCATGTCACAGTAAAATAGAATAATTTGAAATGTATGTAACCATGGGAGTCTGAAAATATCGTCGTAACAGCGATGACCTATTAATTGTAATTCTTTAAATATATTTTTGTGTTCAGTTTATCCAAGTGTTTCAATAAATAACGCGAGTTCAATATATCTGGCGACCGTGCATAAATAAAAAATAAAGATGGAATCGTGGAAACGCAAACGAACACAGTTCAGAAGAGAATTTACAACTCTCGCGGACAAGACGGCGAAGGCGGTGGAGAATAAAGATTCGGCAGCACCGCAGATTTTCGACCTCCTGTCCGAAGCGGCTTCGAGTTTGTTTGAAGCTGAAGCCACATTGCGAGACTTATGGGTCGAAAGTGAAGAATTTGACGAGGAACAATTTCATTCAGACCAAGAAAAGGCGATGCAATATAAAATACGTTGGCATCAAGTAAAAGCCGCATTTTCAAAACCACTTCCTTGCATCAGTAGTGCGTCGTCGCTACATTCAGCACAATCCAGCATCCAGCGAAGCCTTAAGCTGCCCAAGTTGGAGTTGGTTAAGTTCGACGGGAATATCAAATCCTGGCTCTCATTTTGGGGTCAATTTAAGAAAATTCACGAAGATAAAGTAATGGACGCAACTGATAAGTACCAATATCTTTTACAATCAATGACCCCAAATAGCAGCGCACGACAGCTTGTCGAGAGTTACCCACCTTGCGCAGAGAACTACAGTAAGGCAGTGGAAGCTCTAAAGGCTAGATTTGCTGGAGACGACTTACTCATTGAAACTTACGTAAGAGGTTTGTTAACATTGATGCAACAAAGAGGAGAGCCTAAAAACTTGTCGAATTTGTACGATAACCTGCAAACACACCTGCAAGCATTGGAAACACTCGGCGTGACAAAAGACAAGTACGCTTCAATGCTGTTTCCTATGATAGAGTCGGCACTGCCAGAAAGCATACTTCGTGCTTGGCACCGCAGTCAATCTGAAACCAGGGACCTAGCCAACCTGATGCAGTTCCTGAGAAAAGAGGTGGAATCTGAAGAACGGATTAAGCTAGCCAGAAGTAAAATGGAAGATATTACCCTAGCAGAGCAAAAGCCACCCACCGCTTGTTTTGTACAGTTGACAGAAGCCAAGAGTAATAAAGAAGCTTCCCGCAGACAAGGTGAGACATTTACATCAGCATGCATATGGTGTAGCAAGGACAACCACTCAGCCGTCGAGTGCTACAAAGCGGCCAAAATGACAGTGAGTGATCGTATCGAATTTATCAAAGGCAAAAAAGCCTGTTTAATTTGCTTGAAAGGCAACCACATCGCAAAGAAATGCAAATCTTTCCCAAAATGTCTATATTGCAAAAAGCGTCATTTTACAATCATGTGCGTCGACATTCCAGCGGATCAAGGCAGCAGCAATAAACAGTCGGAGACATTCAATAACGTGTCGTGTGTACAAAAGTCTGCAAGTACAACTTTATTGCAAACCGTGATGGTGAAACTTGTACACGACAAGAAAGAGGTCAGTATTAGAGCATTTATTGACAATGGTGCACAACGGTCCCACATAAAGAAAGACCTAGTGCAGAAGCTCGGCCTAAAATCTATCAGAAAAGAGGTAATAAGTCATTGTTTGTTCGGCGGGTTCGAGACGAAAAAGGAAGACTACGGAGTGTTTGACATATGCGTCAAGAACGTCGAAAACGACTTTTCTATGAATTTATCTGTTGTAGAACAAACAAATATTTGTAATTTTTTACCTAAAATAAGATCTTCTGTAATACTAGAGCAGCTGCGTCGAAAAAATATTATTTTGAACGACTCCATGACCGACTCTCCTGACGAAGTAAGTTTATTGATAGGTGCTGACTATTCTGGGTTACTACTTACAGGCGACGTAATACAATTAGATAATAACTTGACTGCTATAAAGACGAAATTTGGGTGGACCGTTCAAGGTCCTATAACGGGGCTTTACAGTTCCATGACAAACTCGACGACGACTTTCCATTGCTTAACAAAGATTGATCTTACAGATTTGTGGTCTTTGGAGGCGATAGGTATCAACGATCCCGCGGTACAAGCAACTAAGACAGCGCGCGATGAAGAAGTCCTCAGATCCTTCGAAGAAAACATCAAGGTCAATGAAGAAGGTCGTTATGAGGTAAGTTTACCCTGGCGTGACGTTCCGCGACCAAAAACTAATTACGATCTTGCCAAAAAGAGGTTAGATAGCACCATGGCTCGCCTTAAGCAGCTCGGTAAGCTCGAAGATTACGACAAGGTATTTCGCGAGTGGTTACAGCTAAACATCATTGAGGAAGCACCTGACCATTCTGTCCAAGGCCATTACATGGGACATCATGGTGTGATCAAGACCTCCAGTTTGACAACCAAGCTGCGTCCAGTTTTTGATTGCTCAGCCAAGGACAGGCATGGGATTTCATTAGTTGCTGATCTCGAACGTAAGAAAACTGGTACTGTTGCCATGCACGTTGAAGAAGAGTCTTTCCTAGACAGATTAACCTACTTCTCAAGCTACATCAAGTTGGTTAGAATGTTGTGCTGGATGTTACGATTCAAGAAAAAATCGACATCGAAGGAACTAACTTACGAAGAGTTCGAATACGCTGAGAATACACTAATAAGGTTAATACAAAATAAGTGCGTAAACTCTTTAATAAATAATCAAAACATACAAACCTTTGCGGATAAAAATGGCATTTTACGTCTAAACACGAAACTGTCACTTGGTAATGAAAATTACAATTTCAAGTTCCCCGTGATCCTTCCTGGTTCTGATCCGATAGTTCGGCGTCTAGTTGAGTATAGGCACATCGAGCTTAAGCACACTGGAGCACAAACGTTACTCAATAATCTACGTCAAAACTTTTGGATTATCGGTGTCAGGAAATTAGTCCGTAACGTTATACATCGCTGTATAAGATGCAAAAGATTTAAAGCAAAACGATGCCAAGCACCCACTGGAGTTTTACCAAAGGAACGAATGGAAGCGAGCACGGCATTTCAACATTCGGGCGCCGATCTAGCTGGACCTTTGACTTTACGCTCTGGTGCAAAGGCGTGGATCGTTCTATTTACCTGTGCTACCTACCGTGCTGTGCACCTAGAAGTGGTGGAGTCGCTGTCAACAGGTGAGTTTTTAATGGCACTAAGAAGATTTGTAGCACGACGTGGACGGGTAGAAACGTTATTTAGCGATAACGCTACAAATTTTCGCGGCCTGGACAATGCGTTTGGTTCCCTAGATTGGGACGAAATTCAACGATTTTCCTCAATAACGCGGATCAAGTGGAATTTTTTGCCTCCGGCTGCTCCTTGGTGGGGAGGGTTCTACGAAAGATTGATAGGATTTCTAAAACAAATCCTTCGTCGAGTCTTAGGAAAGGCATCTATCTCGCTTATGGAACTGCAAACGGTGCTCTGTGACTGTGAAGCGGTAATAAACAGCAGGCCACTCACATACGTAGGTGGTCAGAGGGATCTGCAACCGTTGACCCCCTCAATGTTTATTCAGCCGTTGATGTCAAATCGTTCAACCGACTTTGATGAAGTTGACAGAGTAGCCCTTAACGTCAGGCAACGATATTGCCAAGATTTGCGTGAACATTTGCGTAAACGTTTCAGGGACGAGTACATAAGTTCACTCGTACAAAAGCGTGAGCGGAATGGACCTGTACAACTTCAGCCTGGAGACGTCGTCTTGGTGGAGACTGAAGATAAGCGTGTGACATGGCCACTGGCCATAGTTGAAGAGGTTTACCCTGGTGCTGATGGCATGAGTAGAGTGGTTCGAGTTAGAACTGCAGCCGGAACAAAGGTGAGACCTGTACAACGCATTTTTCCTCTTGAGTTAAACTCTCATGACCGACTTGACTCGTCTTTTAGGCTAGTTGATACTGACTGTACTAGACAAACACAAACAGAGACAAATGATAGTAGTGAGGTACGATCGACACGAGCCAGAAGGTTGCCACAACATCTGTTTGACTATATTCTGGACTAGAGTAGCTTAACCTTCCGGTTCTTCCCGTTTGGGAGTGTGACGTATTCTGCTCCGCATTACAAAAAGGTTTTATTTATGGTTTACTTTTCATGTATTATTTTCTATTTGGTTTTAGAACCATGTCACAGTAAAATAGAATAATTTGAAATGTATGTAACCATGGGAGTCTGAAAATATCGTCGTAACAGCGATGACCTATTAATTGTAATTCTTTAAATATATTTTTGTGTTCAGTTTATCCAAGTGTTTCAATAAATAACGCGAGTTCAATATAATAGCAAAAATCATATATCAAATCCAATCAAAAATCATTCATTTTACGGCAACAAAGGCCCATTTATAGATACATTATAGGCTAACATAGATACAATAAATATAATCTTACAAACTAAATATATATCACTTTGGCGACATAACAGTCTTCTGATGCGCCACCTTTTCTCTAGTGTAGGTTTCGGCAGATTTCCAGGGAACCGCCATAACCGGAACACGGAACCAACATGTTGGTACAACCATAATACTTATCTAAACAAAGGCATTTTGATATTTCATTGTTAGTCAATATCGTAGTCGTTCGTTATTATGGTAATTTTAGGCTTCGGACCTTTTGATGCTAAAAAAACAAGGCTTGTTAACTGACAGCTTAAAGAAAACGACAAAACAGCAGACTCTTGGACGTAATAATTCCCACTTCAACACCAACGGGCTACAAAGTCAATTTTATTAGTTCTTATCTCGTCACCATAAAGTTCAAAAATCAATCTTCATTGGTACTAAAAATGAAGTTGTACTCATGTAAACCTGTCCATCCTCCGACACGTAAGAGTCGTGACTCCGCGCCGGTCGAAATCAGCTCTCATATACTGTTAATTGCCAATCAATTTGTCAAATTGGCCGGCGACCAAAACGAGGTGCATGCACGACACGACGGGCTACGAGTGGTAGTTAATTTGAGGTAATTCATATTCGTACTTGTTGAAACAAAAACCGACCATGTATAAGTGAGAAAAGCTCTAGTTACATTCGGACTTTACTACCGAATATTGCGGAGAGCAAGATACAATGCGAGTGGTGTTAAAATAGGATCCAAAGGAAATTTAATAAGAGATCAAGTTCAGACCAGTAGTGGAGATAATTCGTTATTATGATGAAATGAAGGCGGTTATCACACTGGATGCGATTCGCACGTCGCTCCGATGTGTGAGCGAGACAACGATATGCGCGTATTATAGCGACATCCTGCTCGCATCGGAGCGACGTTCGAATTCGCCGAAATCCTAAAAACTGTAAAATATAAAATTTACCTTACCATTCTTGCGGCTGATGGCAGTAGGTACATAGGCAGTAGTACATGTTTTCACTTTTGATCTAAAATCCTACACACAAGCTTCAAGCGGCAAGTATGAAACAGTCAATCTTAAGTGCTTACGAAATGTTAATATTTAATCTTAAGCTAGCAATAAAGGACTAAATCTATTTTCTGTCTAACTTTTACGGGAACAGCAGGCTTAAGACGGATATGTTGCCAACATTATGCCGAAAGAACCGTGAAAATATATTTTGTAGTCTAGGAGTGCAGTAGCGACTAAGTTGAAAACGTCCTAATTATAATATAAAATGTTATTTTTTTTAACAAGAAGATTAATAATTACAAAGCAATAGTTAGTATTTTCCAGAATGTTTGGTTGGATGGTTTACAAGCCTTAGGCATTTAAAAGTGACCATTTTACGTAATTTCACGTAGGGATGCGCCTTAAGACTATCTTTAGATATTGTTTCCTCAAAAACTATAGTTAGAGCAAGGGCCAATATTCTGTCCACACTCTTTTATAAAGTTTCGTTGCTTCAAACTGACCCTATCTGAGCCCTAGTGAAAATTTATTCGATGGCGTGACGTGACGTTTGCGTTAAGTCTCATTTTGTATGGGATTTAGAAACAGCGCGCCTAGCGGGACGTTTTGGAAACTCAAAATCACATACAAAATGACACTTAACGCAAACGCGTACGTCACGTCGCGCTATCGAATAAATTTACTCTAGGGGTACTGAACTAGCTTCGATAATATATTGGTGATTATTTGAATGTGACAACGAGCTATGGCGTCCATTTAATACGTCTGCCTACGCATAAGAAAACATACACAGTATGAGCTGTGAGCAGAGACCGAGGTTCCGTAGACATTTTTTAAATGGTATTGAAAAACTATACTCGTATTTATAGTTAAAATTGCAAAATAAAGCATGAATAGTTATATACCCATTTCCTGAAACTGCCAGACGTTTATACTTGTTCAAACCATTTACG